>NW_027185285.1:4095000-4272500 GCF_022577435.1 Embiotoca jacksoni | reverse complement strand
TCACTTGATCCTGTGGAAAAGGTCTTATCCCCCACTGGCACCCTCCCGCAAATGGAGGCAGCCCTGTGGCAGGTTGGAAAGCTCAAGCAGGCTTAGATATTCAGGTTCTGCCAAGTCTTTCACAAGCTAGAAACCCCTTTATGCTGTTAGCTTTTTTTATTATAGGTAAGTGTGGCTATTAACAAAAGAATAATGTAGACATTTTTACTTTTGGGAATAAATATTTATGAAATTAGAGTGAAATCTGGATGCAGGTCATCGCTGCACATGGCAATCCTGAGGTGACACACAAGTGCATTTTAAAAGTATTTATTATTTTATTTCTATTCTAGCTTGTATAGAAATGTATTCTATTGCGCCGTACATAACAAACTTTTGTTACATTTGTTCCTGTTCTCAACAGACTCCTCAGTCTAACAAACCAACATTAACAAGCACTTAGAGGTGTTGTCATCACAAGTATCAAAACAGGTTGTGTATTTCTGCAGTCATATGAGTTGTTTCACAAGTTGGTTCACAAGTTTATTATCAAGGTTTCAGAGTCTGTTATCAAACAGATTCATCACCTAATTTTCACGTCTATTTTTAATCTTGATTAGGTGCTTCCACTTTCAGAAAAACATAATACAAACGCTATGGTAATAATTTTATTTGTCAAATACTGAAATATTTAGTTATATTTATTAATCTCCGAGCATGTTTGTTCATGTTTTGGTAGGATATTTCTGGCAATTTCAATTGCTTAAAGATGTTTGCTGTTATATGTTTTTAGATATTCTGGTACCATCACAACAGTTTGTAATCATCATTTGATCCCTGTTCAATATTGGACTGGAATTTAAATGTGTGTCAGATAGAGCCCGACTGATACTGAAAGTTTTGGGCCCTGTACTGATATTAGGGAGTAAAGACCTATTGATGCATAGGCCAATATTCTTAATATATAGACCGTATATACAGTTTATATAAACACAGATTTTTTTTATTTTGCAATGATTCCTTAAATGTGGTTCATAACAACAGCCAAGATAGCTCATTCTTTCAGAAGATGGCCTTGGTGAATAATCGATGGAAAATTAACTAGTTAACGAGCTAATTAACTGGTAGGGAATATGAAATGTATTTGATATTAGATTATAATGGACTTTTTATTCATAATGTAGGTGTTTTTATTATGGATTATTGAGAAAGACAGTCATTTACACACATTCCTACCTTCATCAGCCACCTCAGAATGAATGTATCTGATTTGCATACCTTTGAAGAAAACCCAAGTGAACAGAAAAGCCTTGATGAATATGGATGAAAATGAATGAACTTCAGTCTGAGTCACATTGAGATGACAAAAAAAACAGTGCCACCTACGCTACTGTAATTTGAAACTGATCTGGTACCAGTCAGTGTATTTATTCAGACCCTCACTAATCCTTTATTATAAAATACACTAATACAAATATCAAAAGACCAACACAACTTTTGCCATTTGACCTTCTCCAAAAATAGATTCTACAAGCCGAAGAGCTTAATTGACGGGTAGCACTCAAAAGGTTGCAGCGAACACTCATTGGCAACGTTGGCAACTAGATACCCTGAAGTCGAAGGCTTGAAGGCTGGGTGTCCCTTTGGGGGTATATCCTGGATGAAAATGTAGCCCATTATTCGAGCTGAGAACAGGTGCTTTCAACAAAGAACCCTGCATCATAATGGTCCTGTGGGAAATGAGGGAAAATATCAGGGTCTAGGAATTTACGATGTGGCCTTTTGAAATCAAAGCAGATCGGGTGCCAGGGTTGTGAGTCATACTATCGAAGCCAATTGCAGAAGAAAGATGGAAAAACAAGGATGGCCTCCTCCAAATTAAACAGGAACTGAAAGGAGTTTTCTTAGCCAGAATAAAGCAGATTTATTGGACATGCACATGGAAATTATGAGTTGATCAAAACATTATTTCGATTCTGCCATGTATGGTGAATTGCATTATCATAAACATCATGTATCATAAGATGACACATAAATATATAAGGCGTGCAGGTATTTTATGTTTTAACACCACTTCCTAGGATATATATAAATAATACTTAAATAATAATGGAGTTTTCTCTAAGCTCTAAATCGTCTCATCTACTTTTTTTTAATAATTTTTTTTACTTAGAAGCACACATCTAAGAAAGGTGAACATACTCAAACATGGTTTCATAAACCATATACTTCACTTTTGTGAATATGTATGTGTACTTCTTTATTCTCAACCGGTGTTTATTTTTCCAGTCTATATTAACATTGCATGTCAGCAATACTCTGAGGTCACAAGAAAGCAGGGCTGTGCCAAGAAAAATGTCTCACTGAAAGCTCCATCTGGGTGGAGGTCCTTTAAAGACGCATTATGCGCCACGTTTCCACCACTTCTCCTTCCCAGTGCTTTTGTTTCAACATTCCTGACATGCTTCGTCTCGCCCTTCTTTCATCTCCTCATCTCTCCAGACTAGAAGTACATATGGATCTCACTTATGCGCAGATACGTTGAGCATGTAGAAGATCATGGCAGAGATCATCGTATTTAAAGCGTCCTCGCGCAGGGTAACCAATACACCCCTTTGCCATCCGTGGCGTTGACCAATCTCTACTCTCCAGGTCCGTGCTCGCCATAGCCTTCATCGAGGGCCTTGGCTCCTGTCAGACCAGAGCAGGGTCTCTTTGATCTGGACTGAGATGACAAGGCTGTGTGGTCCCAGAGCCCCGGGTCTCCTCTGTCACCACGGGCAGAATATGACAAGGTCACTCAGGGGAGGGCCGACAGGGAACGTGCATCCAGGCTATCTGGATGACTGGGTGCTGTGGGGAGGGCACCAGGGGTAAAGACTACCTTTGGGCCTCAAGCTGAGGGAGTTGTTTGTGGGACTGCTCAATACATTTTCTAGGGAGAGTTCTTGGAAATTTCTAGAAGGCTTTGACTAAAAATTACGCATTCTTGTATTTATAGTCATTGTATTTATTTAGAAATGCACCGTCTGCCATAAGAATAATAATCCCCAAACATTGGGAGAGCAAACTTTTAGGTGACTCCATAGTGGGTTAGGTACTGCGAAAAACAACTGTACTGTACCTTAGTGTTATGATGGTAAGAAAAACCCTGCGTTTTGAAATAATCAGTGTGTATTTGTGGACTTTCATGTCAGTCCGATTTGAAAACATGGTTTGATTTTCTACAAAACTGCAAGCAAGTAATTCAATAATATTTTATCAAACCCAATATCCAAGTGCTGTCAAAAATAGTGCCCGAAATTAAACAGTGATGAACTCTTTGAATTGAATACCAATTGTAGTTTTATCGTTGCAAAACTCCTTATTTTAAAGTTAAGTCTGCGCGTAATCACTGCTCTGATTGAGAAAGTAACTAACTTAGAGGCATTTCCAGGCTAACCACTTAAAAAAAAAATCAGAAATAGCTCAGGCAGACATGCTATTTGTCTCTGAACTTCACTCCTTAAAAATGCACGATGTCAATTTTCAGTCTTCCAGTTGAAATTTCATTTAGTCTTGCAGTTGTCATATATGTTGATTGTATTCTCCGCGCAGAGCCAGCTGAAATTAAGAAAATCTGGTCTGTGGGCAAGCAGTCAACCCCCCCGAGCAAGAGACAAGACAAACATGATAAGAGGCTGTCGGTAAAATTACAGACTGCAGGCAGCCCTTAATGGAGTTCAGCTCAGGGTTGAGAGAAATAAGGTCAGTCCATCACCTAAGCTCTTACAAAGAGGATGATGCTTCTTACATTCCTGAACACCAAGATCAACAGGAAAACAGGCCAATTATTACATTAAGTTCAACCTTTTGAAAACAAGTCCTGAGGAGACAAACATGCAAACCTCATTGGACTATATGTCCACAGAAACACTCACTTGAATGATAATATACTGATCCCACATTAATAAAGCATGAAGAAGCTGTATGGAGCCAATATAAACACAGTATTGACAATCATGGGCTCTCCCTGCGGGTCTAACCCCGCTCATTTGCATTGGATAAACATAGTGCTGTGCATAGTACAAACCTATGCGGTGTATGCATATTTCATAGGGTTCCGACACTCCGTTGAATATTCAACCTCTTCCAGATTTACTCTACATACAATAGCACTAAGGGTGGGCAAGCACCATAAACCACACAAACCACCTACACTTTCCTTATAGGTCATGATCAAGATTTTCCAAATATACACTGGGTCTTTAGTCAGGCATTTAGACCTCTGTGAAAGTTTGATTTATGTAGCCTTCAGTGTTCAGTTTTGGCGGAGACATTTTTTTGTCCTCTCTCTAAAGCTTTAGGTTAGAACAAATGCTGTGGGATCCAACGCTTTAATTCAGCGTTCAAGCTCAATGCAAGAATACGGTATTTGTGTGCTCCATGTACATTTTCTTTTTCCAGTGGTTTATGAGCAATCAGATGTAAAATCCTGACTGTAAATCTTTCTATCACTAGTGGCTGCCAGTCCAGGGAGGAGTTGGCTTGTCCCTCAGGTTGCTCGTTTCGCATCATAAATTCTGAACCATCTGAGCTCAATCTGTCTCTCAGATCCGTGAAATGCCAAGGCTGCCTCAAGGCCTTGGTTTCCAAGTATTGGTCTCGTATCAAATGTCCCGTATGTGTGTGTGGGCGTGCATGTGTGAGCGATCTGCTGGGATACATTTCTGTACAAGTGATGTTCCATCGACACCTGCAACAATATCAAGATGTGGAGCTAGCAGTTACAGTCTGTCTGATATTAATATATTTCAGTAACCTTGAAAAGGAAATGCAAAGATACATTCAGACTGATCACTGCTTCAGTGTTAGAACAGTGATCAGTGTTACAGAAGATCTGTTAATATTATTAATATATAGTTTAAAATTTTAGTTCAAATCCCAAATTTTCTAAAGATCCTTTTATGTCATGCTGAACGTGGGAAATGTGAAATTAAGATAATGCACAAGACATTTGGAATAATTTCCATTTGACATGTTCATCAAGACAGATTCTTAGGACTGAAACCAAAACAGATTGTGTGTGCATCCTTGATGGAGAAAGTGCGGCTCCAAAGCAAAAATATAAATCGGTAGAAAAAGGTGGCACTCCATAAAAAGCGGATAGAAGAATAGGATATTTTTAGAACATTAAAGCTGCTTAAGGAAGAACAAAAAGGGTAAGTGTATGTCAAGGAGTTAATCTTTCAGTTGCATATCTCATAATTTTCAACAATTTGTCAGTTTGAGTGGCATCATCCTAAAATACAACCATCACAGTAACATGAATGACAAGCACCAGGTCATTCATAATTTGGATTTAAAATGATCCATTACCAAAGTTATATGGGCAAAAAGTTTTCTACCTACTGATCGAACATCTGCTACATATTCAGCCTCTCTGTCAACCAAAACCCAGCATTTATTTCAAGTGCGTGCATGTATATACATGCTCTCCAAACACAAATATATTCACAATACACTGCAGCTGGAGCTCACCACAACCCAGCACATAGTTACTGATCTGCAATTTAGAAAAATAAGTGTCAAAGAGTACCATACCAAGAACGTACAATTACCGTAGGACGTCAATTACATCAATGAGTTTGCCAGATGAATAAATTCCCGTCACTCTACTTGCTGTTTAAATGATAAACGATGATAATAAAAAATAATTAAAACTGCAAGCGGGTCGGGGCCGCCGGCTCCCCGACATGCAGCACGTGAGGGTCCGCATATTCCCCCTTCCAGTTTAAATTTTGTTCTCGATCTCGGTCCTTATTCTTCTTTAAAAAAAAAAAGATTCCTTTTTTTTTGCTGGCTTTAACATCTTCAAAAACTCATGAAAGCTGGTGCCTGACGCGTGTGCAAAGTTTCGTGAGGTTTGGAGCATCGTTTGACCTTAAACATCAACTTCCTGTGTCACAGCGAAACATCAAATTTAGCTTAACTTGCGTGAAGTTTGTATAGTTGCGAAATAGTACTCATTTTAACCCAAACCATGTGCTTTTTGGTGCCTAAACCTAAGGCACCTTACTTTTCCCACCTTGGAAAGGCAAAGACAGATTTGGAAAATATATGTAATTCATCCCTGAGTTTTTTTTCCATGGTATATTAAATGTAATGCATTTTTTCAGCTCCTGCATAACTTTCAGGTACAGTTATTATATATTACCATATGGTTGTCTCCTAGAATATCTAGGTGATATGGTGTTAAAAATAACACTTTAAGAGCTGATAATGAAAGCACCATCCTCTCAATATCATGTCCACACCTGACATTATAAATAGAATCTACAAGTTTTCCCAGTTAAATTCTAAAGCCACCGTAATCCTCTCCTTCATCCACAACAAAAAGTAACTTCAGGTTTTATTTAAATGTCTTATTTTTTTTATTTTTTACTTGTATGTTCAACGGTTGTGTGTCCAACACACTATCAGTGTTTAGTGCTCAGCTTGTGGCTCTCAACTCCAGGCCTGCTCGCCAGCAGACCTGCCTTCAGTGTGTCTGAAAGGGGTTTGTGAAAACCATCATTTTCTATCATTTGATGCATTTTAAAACAGCCCCCGTATTTTAAACCTGTAATGCCTTTTCCCTCCTCAGATGTTCACAGCGATTTCATTAGGCCTGGCGGTGGGCTTGCTGAGGCTCATTACGGCCCGAGATAACCCTTTAAATACGCACCACAAAGTCTGGCCTCAGCGCTCGAGCTTACCTGAAATGCTGACGTTAATGCCTACTGTGGTGAACTTTGTCTTTTCACACCCGCTCTTTAAGAAACAAGAACGACATTAACTACAAAAAAAAAAAGGCATACCATGGAGGTATTTTTGTGTCCTTATTATACAGGCGAAGAAAACAGTTTTGAGAACAAATTTCTCGAACTGCAATCAAAAATTTAAACTGCAAGCAGTGATATGCGGGCCCTCGCACGCTGCACGTCGGGGATCCAGCGGGTCGGGGCCGCCGGCAACCCCGACGTGAACCCGTGTCTTCATGAGGTCATTTTTCAGCGTCGTAGACTGCTGGACTATCTTCGGCGCCGGAGAAGACGTTGCGGCAGGAGAGAGGGTTTCACGGAGTTCACTCAGAGCTTTCCAGAGACTCAACCAACAGTCTGGTTAACTCGACAGTTAAAAGATTCTACTTCACCAAGGTTGCTGTTCATGGTCCAGATTCCACCTTGGCCTGTTGATGGCGATTCAGCTTTTAGTGAAGTTGAAACGTTTGGAGAAATTGAAAAAGTTTTCCATACACGACACATTATAGGAAGATATCTCGCAACAATACTCGCAGCCAGAGGTTTTTATGTCACAAGCAAAATTCTGCAGTGTTTTCACCAAAACCAACAAAACTGTAAGGGATCATTTCTTTACAACACAAATAATTTTAATCCCAGTTCATATATTTTTACTTGCAAACTTGATTTTTGATTGCTGCCGATAAATTCTCTCCCAAAACTGTTTTTATGTGTGCATAAAAAAGACACAAAAGCACCTTAGTTGTTTGCTAGCTGTTTGACTCAAATCCTAATATCAGTGATCAATAGTATCATGATTAAACTTGATTTGGAATGATCAAGTTTGCGAATTTTTCTGGATTTAGAAGGGGACTATAAGTGTGTAAGGATTTGCTGCCTGTTGCTCTGCACACACCTCTAAGATGAGTACGTCACAGCTTTATTTAATGACAGACCAAAGGCTTGCAGCAATCCTCCCCTCACACCTCGACTGATGTAATACGATGCTGCGTGTCTGAAGATAAAACACAAGCATGATGTATGTGACGATCCCGCCAGTCTTCCCTCTGTTGACTGGGCAGCTTTTAACCTGAGCTCACAACGTGCCATTAGATCCCAAACACCCTGCCCTTGTTTGTTTTGAGCAAAGCTAACACACGTCCAGCATTTTCATTTCCAGCAAGACTGAACCCATCCAGTGACTGCTCTGCTCTGCAGCAGTGACTGTACTACCACGCCTCAGTGAAGGAACAGTGGGGCATCTGCGTGACCAGGTCACTGTCAAAGTGCAGCCCACATATCAGTAGCAGCAATGGGTCATCAGTTGGTGAGGTTGTGACCTGAGAGAAGGCTTCATTAGGCGAACCGGGAGCCAATTAGCCCCCAGCTGCCCAGCAGAGGAGCATTAGAGAGGGAGGAAGAACACTCAGTCTTTCCACTCAGTGACAGGAACAGCGTGAGACCAGATGAAGAATTGTTGTTACGATTTTTTTTTTTGTATTTTTTTTTTTTGCTCTTGTGCCCTGATGAGATGCTGCAAACAGATTACAAACCTGTGAGCGCTCTTTAATGATATTTGAGCATTGAAATGCACTGCACGGTTCCCTTTTAGTTTAATTATATGTGTGCTCTTCCTGTTTCTCTACAAAGGGGCATACCGTTTAATTGTGCAGGGATTACCAGCGAGAGAGTTTTAGGCGGATGTGAGGCATCATCCATGCTGATTTAAAAGTGTCTGGAGACGCTGTGGAGCAGTAAGTTTTGGGGGGTGGGTTTAAACTCAAGAAGACCCCTGGAGATGCTTTCAGAAATACTCCCTGCTTTTAGAAGGGGGGCAGGGTGGGTGTCTGGACTGGGACTGGGACTGGCCAGTTCATCTGAGTGGGGTCTAACGAAAACAAATGATCTGACAAGGTCAAAGGGTTGAGATCAAGGCTGAAGGATCCCCCGCCCCTCTCAATTTCCAACTTGGGAGATTAATGAGGGCAGAAAACAGTCATTTCTCTGTATCGTTTACTCCCCGAGGCCTCTGAACCCAGAGGCAATGGTGTGCAGCCCACCTGTTGGACCATTAACAGAGAGCATCACTCCTGACTGGGCTGCACACCACTGCCTCCTGTTTGGAGCACAGACAGAGGCATATTGTCTTATTATGGCTCTACCCAAAAGCTTGTAGCATCCTGAGTCCATCTTTCCTGGCAATATAGGCAAGGTTGTTGTCAATATGACTAATGTTTCACCTGCACAAGGGTATGCACAGAGCATTAAGTCATTAAAAAAATAGAGCAGCGATGCTTCTCTTAAGATGATGTGGAAAATTCTGTGGCCTTCACCGTGTAAATGAATATACTTTTTAGCTGAAAAGACTAAGCCGAAGAACTTTCGCCAAAACAAACCCAGCTAACTTTTGTTATGGCCTGTCATTTGTGTTTTGGAACAGATAAACAGAAACTGCTGCCTCACACTGTCGTGTTAAAGATGTTAACAGGTTTATAAGACAAGCCTGCTCCCTTCTGGACACTGAAAGCAACAGAGTCCAAAAATAAGTCACAACAAAGTCAGAAATTAACAATACTGTTTTTCCTCTCAGAAAGAGCATTTCATACATTATTTTCAGCTATATACATGCAGCAACTAATTATATAAAAGAGAATGTATTTCAAAAACACATCTTTTATTTTACTATGATTAACAGTCACATTATGAGCACAAGAACTTCAACCAAAGTATACTATATTTTATTTGGTCACAAACTTGTACTTTTGAATGAAGAATTACTCCCAGTTTTTACCTTGTGGTTGTATTGGCACAATAATGCCACCAGATGGGGATGTTAGCCAAGCTGACTCACATCAAGGAAGGCTTTACTGGACATGTCCCACCCATAGACTGTGGTACCACCACTTTTTGGCACGTCGGTATTTTCTACCCATTTCAAGAGGGTATAATATGATACAAAGGCAAATGTAACCTTTAAAAAAAAAAAGCGAAATGCCTCTCTTTCTATAATATATGTGGATTTATAACAATGCAACACTTCAGATTCAGCCGTCTTTGTGTTTCCACGCCTCTAAATATAGGGTAGGCTATTTCATAACTCAGCACTGAAATCTACACTCATAAATTTTGACAAACATAATTAGAACATTAATCAAGCCTTAAAGTTTCTGCAGGAACCGGCGACATTAAATTCTTTATTATGGAGAATCCGCCTATATATACTACATTTCCCACACTGCATTGCTGCGCAGCCGCTACTTGTCACTGCTGTCGCTCTCTTGCCTGTGAGTGCCCGCGGTGAATTGGTCCAGCATCCCTGCGCAGGCAATGGGGCGAGTATAGATGTAAAAAAAAAAAAAAAAAAAAAAAAAAAAATCTTTTGAAAAGATGTAATCGTGGAGTAAGTTTTCGGCGTTGGCAGCTTGCAATGAGGGAAGGAGAATATGGCAGATTGGATTTTGAGCTGCGCCTCTGTGGAGGACGGACCATTATACTACTGAGAGAAATAATGCGGAATATTTCCCCCCATAGGTGTTAACGCAGAACGTACAAGATGAAGAAGCAATTCAATCGGATGCGACAGCTCGCCAACCAAACGGTGGGAAGGTAAGCAAACCCTTTCAGTGCGCTATTCTCGCCGGGCCAAGTCAAAGGGAAGAGAAGCCCTCTGTATGGTCACGATAGGATGTTAATCACATACATGCAGATATGGTTTCTTTTATGTGTTCTTTGGGTGAATATGTGGGTTACACAAAGATCAGTGCAGTCAGGGGAGCAGAAGAATGCCCCATGTTCAATCAGCCTTATGCGTAATAACCATTGGAAGAGGCTACCGCAGAGGCAGCGTGTAAGCGCATTGCCCCAGCAGCAACAACCTGCCCACGGAAATGCATTAAATATAGACAATCGCAGTAACACAGACAATCACACAGAGGCGACCACATTTTTTTTTTTGTGACAGGTTATCACTTTTAGAGTATGACAAAAAAATGATATTGTGAATTTATGTCGTGATTAAATTTACCTCCTCTCACCGAACCTGTCAATAGGTGAACGTGATGCAGACGGATGCGGTGTGGGGCTGCGACGTGAGGGAAAAATGGAAAAAGGCGCAATGTTTTCATTACGCAGTCAGCTGTGAGGAGGGAAGCACCTCCTAGGCGTGGGTTATCAAGTCTGCGAGTCGTAATGCGCATCTACCACTCATCTATGCGTTTTTTGGAATAAAAATGATTAGATTGGTACCGTTTAAAAGAGATGGTTTTATCATGCCACTGTAGTTCCCTGAAAACTGACTAAATGAGAGGTTATGGAGGGATTTTCCACTCTCTTTTCCTTTCCACTCTCCCTCTATGGACTTGCCCAGCATCTGGGTGGTACTGAAATCCCCCCTCCCCCTCTTCAGGAATGGATGCTTTTTGACCTTTTACTCAGGTCCTATGGGTTTACCATTCTTCCCCCACCCTCTGCGTTCAAGGAGAGCAGCTTGTCAGGAGCACTGGGCCAGAAGGTGTTCTCTGCTCAGCACCTGGGGATTAAGACCATGCCTGGGTCATTCAGGCTGTGTGAGTGGCTTGCATTTAGAAGGAGGGTGGGGGACACACCTTGCAGGCTCTGTTTGTGCTATCATTGTCATTTACCCCTTCGGTTCAGGCTGCTTTTTCTCACTGCAGTCTTTTTTTTTTATAATCATTGCTGTGTGTGACTCATTAGAGAGTGTATGTGGGTGTGATTCTGGATCCGTGTGTGGGCAGTCAGGTTGTATAGGCCTGAGAAGATAGGGCACTTCTTGGTTGTGTGTGTTTGTATGTGTGCATTTGTGCAGCCTTATTGAGTGCATTCCCTACATGCAAGTGCATGCTGGTGCTGTTGCGAGTATAATTCTTTTCACACTCCACTGCCTTCTGAAGCTGTCTCACAGCAGCAACATGTTAAGTTGCTCTGCCTGTACCACAGAGTCATAATGAGCCACAGAATTCTCCCTAACATTCCCGCCCCCCTGCTAATTGCACCTATGGCTCACAGCAAGGACCGCCACTCTCCAACCCTCAAATCAAAGCATAATTAGAATTCCATGGCTGACCATTGCTTCATAATAAGGGAACCCTCTGCGACACTACATTTAATTTGAGCTTTGGGGCAAGAAGTAACAGGTCTGACCCTGTGGTGACCTTGAGCCATGTCAAACATTGGCATGGCATGCTAATGGTAAGAGGAGTAGCCAAAGATCTACCATCTCAAACAACCAGGGCCAGCTTGATGACAATAAAGCAAGGCCACAAATGACTGAGGGAAAAACTTCTTGTTTATCCTTTTTCCCTCTCATCACAAGTGTTTTATACTGCTAGGAAAATAACAATATGGAGGTGTCTGTGCTCCAAAAAGGTAAGCATGCTGTTGTTGTTTAGGGGCATCCTCTTTTCATTGTTGCAGACTGTCCCCTTTTCCCCCAATGATAATTCGAGGTGTTGTGCTGAGGCATGGTTCAACTGCGGGGCCATGTTTGAGCAGCTCTTCCGTTATGTTTAACCGTGAAGGCTGAGCATGTCCCTTGATATTAACCGCCTACACAGCGAGTGTGTATGCATATATTTATGCAGTGGCAGTGTGCTTGATGCACATGCATGCATGTTCAGGTCCCACGTGTCCTTGTACCCACTTACCTTTGTGTGTTAGTGCGGGATCAGTGGGTGGACAAATGTGTGTATGTGCAGATTAATGAGGCATCTTAATATAGGCATTCACACAACAAACATTCATATCATGTAACAATCCTACTATCCTTCTGCTTCTGTAGAAAGGAGTAGCGAAGCACTAAAACACTGTTAATTAACATTTTCAATCCGAGTAATTCTTCATCTCGCACTCACCGAGGTTTCAGATTCCCTGTTCTGCTGATTCAAGCTTCAACCATCTTCACAGAGGAGCAGGGTTACTGTGTAGGTTTGAACCTTTGACCTTAAGTTAATAATCAGTCTCTTCAAACCAGCTCAACAAATCAAGAGGAGGCACAAATGGACTGCATGATTTAATAACAAGAATGTTTGAATGGGCTGGTGTATGTATTACCATAAGATGTTATAACTGAGATTTTTAATCTTGTATTAGCATCTCTGTCGTGGCCTGTCTTTCTGCATCCTTTTGATGTTGATAGTGAAGGTCTTCCTTCAGTGGGGGGTTGGCGGTCAGGTGTGCTGTGTCAGCATCCCTCTGCTGCTGCTGCCGCCGCCGCTGCCTGCCTGCCTGGGTGAGATCCATGTCATGTGACCGCCAGCTTGACCAATCACCTCTGCGGAGCAAGACTCTTAGTCTGAAGGGTGTGCAGCCATGCATACTCTATAGCTAAGATAAATGTGCTAGGGTACAGTGGGAGAGACAACACAGTGTCACAGCACTGTGAAGTGGAGGAAATTAATTTGTTTGTTTTCATTTTGTTTTTTGTTTTTTTGCTAAAGCATTATTTTTCAGCTTTAATTGAGGCCTCGGTGTTTTTGAAGCTCTTTTAGTGATGTTACAATCCATTTAAAGGACTGGTGAAATCCACTTAGGTATTTGCATGCCTACAAAAAAAGGCATTGTATTTTTTTATGCCTTCATGCATGCTGAAGAAGCCAGAAAAAGATTACATTGGTTCAGCCAGCTCCCACCCTCCATTTCTCTTGACCTATTTCTCTATTCCCAACTCACTGCCCTATCTAGGTCTAAGACAGGCTGGAAAAAAAATGTCCATGACACAAGTCTGTAAGAAAATGTTGTGTCGCACAATAAAAATTCGCACACAAGAATAAAATAGAACTTTTTCCGCCCCAATATCCCCGTCTCTACCACGTAACGTCGTGACAACTCTCACCTCCCCCTCTCCCATTTTCACACTGTGCATCACTCACCTGTATGATGTTCACCAGTGCCACTATAGTAAATGCATTCTTCCTGCCTTGAGGGTAGGCTCTATAGCTCCCCACTCCACAATGCAATTACCAGAAAATGGCAGCCATTTGTGGGCTGACAGCAGAGTTGTAGATGCTTTCACTCTCCTTCATCATCTCTCTCTCTCTCTCTCTCTCTCTCTCTCTCTCTCTCTCTCTCTCTCTCTCTTACTCTGTGTCCGTTTCTCTTCTGATGCAGTAGAGGAATGCTTTGCTGATGAGCCTGCATGCCGGCCCTTAGGACATTTGGAGTGACAGAAGTGGTCATACAGAAAATTTAAAGGACCGTGAAATCAGGCAAGAAGAAGAAGGGGACATGGAAAAGACGATCAAATATGTCTGTTAATGTGTATGAGCCTTCTTTAATTTGATGCCGGCAAAAAGACAGAAACAAGAACATGGCCTTGTAAACAAATTTCTGTTGGCATGAAAATTAACTGTCCGTGCCTGTTTTTACATTCAGCAGAGCATTAACACAGCCGCACTTGACAAGAATGTGTGCCGGATTGTAAAAGAGCATATGGTTGCTGACAGGTAACATGAGATGCGGGAGGCAACCTGTTGCATCCCAATGCAGCATCCCTTCCTCTCCTGTCTCTCTCTCTCTCTCTCTTCTTCCTCCACCTCGTTGCCTCACTGATTTTGTGAGTCGGCAGATGACGACGACACTGTGGAAATCTCAAGGCAGTTGATTCACAGCTCTTCTGGTTTCACTTTTGTCTAGTTTCCGTGATCACATGGTTAAAACTGGAAAGTACACTAGGCATAATTTTAGGGCCCTTTCATGATTAGAGTATTATGAAATGTTGAGGCATCAGCAATCAAAAATGAGCCAGTACTTGTGGCTGTTTGTGTAATTTTATTGTGCCATTCAGTGCTTGTATACGCAGCCCATGATAACCCCCCCCCACCCACCCATAACCCCATCAGTGCCTTTCAGAGACAGCAAATTACAGGGTATGGTCGTGATAAAGAGCCTTTGTCAAGGAGCCATTTTGGCCATCAAAAGAGAGATGATGTAATATCAAAGCGCTGGTTCTCCCTTTTTATGTCGCTGATTCCCTCAAAAGACTAACCTCTTAAAGAGCCCCTGTACCACTGGTCTGCTAAAACCTCAGATCTGCGGTATTTTAAAAGCACATAAAATAACATATCATACAAAAAGCTTTAGAAATGGCTGCTTAATCTCATTCGACTCAGATTCTCATTTATACTTAGTTTTTTCTGTTTCTCCTAATCAAATTGATGCTTATTGACGTGGGTTTAATGATTTCCGTGTGTCACAGGTGTCAGGGTCGACCTGGTGTATTGCTCATGATCTCATCTCCAACAGGAAGAGACCTCGGGGCTTAACTGAAATACAACAAATGAATCGGATGTAATTCGAGCTGAGACATTCAGAAACAAGACAGCGTATAAAGAAGATTTAATATAATCCTCAAACATCCTATTTGACAAATAACTTGTTAGACATTAGTGCCGAAATACCAAAATCCTCAAGTTTAAATGTTTTGGTTTCTCAGGCTGTTTTTGCAATGAAATCCAGAATACTGAATTAATACATCAACCAGTTTTTTTGTCATCTGTGTTCCTTATAAAAAAAGAAAAGCATTATCCTGTTAAAAGCAGTGTTATGTAAAGTTAATGCAACAAACACTTTCAGAAAGCAGTTACTGATTTTCTCGCACAGTGTTAAGTTCTCTGCTTATAAGTTTCCTGAATATTAAGTGCTGTACAAGCCGAGGACTTAGCTGCTGTACATATCGTTATTTCAGCTAATAAACGGCTGTAAATAACAGGAGCTATACTAAAGTGGCATTGATGTTAGAAATAACTAAGTTCTCCGAAGCAGACTTGTGACTCTCTGTCAGCATGGCCACTTCCGTCCATTCAGGAATGTCAATACACTCAAAACAGGAAGCACCAATCCACTAATAACAATTTCCTGTTTGGTTTATTGGTTTCATTACTAGAGGTTTTTTTTTTTGTAGTTTTTCTTTTCTTTTCTTTTTAATTATAAAAGATAACTCTCCATCCATCTCCTGCATCTTGATAAAGTCAACGTAGAATTTTTCATTTGCTTTGGTTGCTTGGAAACGCTCATTTGGGATTAGCTGTTTCATCACATTCGTTTGGCTTTGCCAGATCACTTGGTGAAGACATTTATAGATTTGACAGAGGAACATGGCTTGTTTTCTGTCATGGCCCGGTTTCATTGCTCATTGCTGATTATCTTGCCTGGACATTTGACATCATTTAGGTGTGGCGTGTGTGAGTCTGGGCTGACGACAGGTGTAAAACCACAACTACTATGTCCCAGGGCCTTTTATGGAAATTATTCACCATGAATAAAGTTATTAGAGATAAGTCACTGCTTGTGTTTCCAGTGAAACGTTACTGAATGCTGCAGGCTCTCTCTCTCTCTCTCTCTCTCTCTCTCTCTCTCTCTCTCTCTCTTTTTCTGTCTCTCGCTCTCGTTCACTCCCTCTCTGGACATATGTGTGTGTTGTGTGTGTGCGTGTGCATGCTTGTGTGCGTGTGTGTGTGTTCACTCCTCTCGCAGTCATTCTTGCATACTTGACAGAACTGTGACCTAGTTCGCTGGACAACTACAGTAAGTGGGTTTCTCTGTTTTAGTAACCTCGTATCCCATCTGCCCCGCGCCTCGTCATTCGGGAGGAGACCGAATGGGCCCCCGGCTGCACGACAGAGGTCTGGAGAAAAACAAAAAGCATTGAGTGGAGAGATATGGAGAGCGTCTCCAGCACAAACGCTGCTGTGCTGTGTGTGTGTGTGTGTGTGTGTGTGTGTGTGTGTGTGTGTGTGTGTGTGTGTGTGTGTGTGTGTGTGTGTGTGTGTGTGTGTGTACTTGCGTGGCTGACTGTTTTTCATGCCAGCACTCCAGGGCATGTGGTGCCTTGCTGAGGCCCAGGGCCACCATTCTGCTCCACTACCCTCCCCTTGCAGCACAGGACGTAGCATCTCGCGCAGCTCTTCCAGGCCTCAGAGCGACGCCTTCTTTAGCCAGGCCAGCAGTGTGAGCAAACCAGAGCATGACCGCTTTCTTTTTGATACGACAAAATTTCTGATGGACTGAAATTCTGCAGCAGCCGACAGTTGTCTCGGTACCGACACAATATGTTCAAGACTATGGATGCTATTTTATTCCGATTTTGATCGTGTCAACATGGATCATTCATGCTTTCATAAACGTTGGACAGTGCTGTGGGCTGAGGATGCAGCTGTCCAACATTAACATATCTCCAGATAGAAGTATTTATTATATAAGATATGTGCAGCTGAAATGGTCAGCTGTGTATTTGTTGCACATTTTACCTGGAATGTTCAAGGTTTCTGGGAAAATACACACAGTAAAACTACACACACGTGCTCAGATGTCCTCAACAGTATCAGAACTTTCTTCCTCTTAGCCCTTTGTTAATGTTGTCACCAGAGACAGAGTTATACAAAGGGTTGCAGTTGATCTTTCTATGTAAATATTGTCTCAACAAATTTGTCTTCCTCTAGTCTCTACGGTCGTCCTTGTTTGCACTGCACAGATTTGAAGTCCTTCCCGCCGGTGTATCACAGAAACAAACAAGATTTTGTCAGTGTTTAAAAGAATTTTTATTATTTCACATTCAGTTAATTAATCTGTGTATTTATAGATGTCTGTGCACGCGTTTGAGCGTGTGTGCCCGTTTGTATTGAGTCATCAGCAGCTCCAGGTAAAGGAATGCCTGCATTGTGGCAGATGGTTGGCATAAACCTGGCAGTGTTTTCCTCCCCCTCCAGGAGCACACCCGCCCACACGGCTGCCAACTCTCCCACGTGTTTACTTTCCTCCCAGGGCTCAATCTGCACACTGTTTACTGAGAGGAATATCTTTCCTCACCTCCAAACTCTCCCTCTGGCTACAGCTTCACATCAGTCTCCATACAGCCAAGACACTCTTAAGTATAGTATCTTAAGTATAGTATAAGCCCCCAGTATTCCAGCCAATAGGCGGTGCCGTTTTTTACTGTGTGTCCTCTCGGGCCGATTATGTATGATGCTGCTTTCCTCAGAGGAAATGCTACCATCTGAAAACAAACAAGCTCGTAGAATAAGACATCTATTTCATGTCTGGGTCATAATGGCCAAATCAGCTGTGGGCAGTGAGAACAGTAGATGTCTGCGATAAAAAATTTTATTGCCTTGTTTTAAACATCAAAAAAATTGTGATTTTACCTTTTGATTTGTACTGTATCTTTCCTCTCTCAAGCCCAAACCATTACAAAAAAAAACCCACTTACAAATCACATGGAGATCAGGTGACCAAGTGTGCCATTTTATGTGGGACTGCACAGGATTTTTATCCAGAGTTCCACATATTGATTGATGCTAGTTTTCAAAAGTCATGCTGCAGGACAGACACTTTTCTTAAATCTGGACATGCAGCTTCAACAAAGACATGTTCACTGACACCCAAAGATGATTCTCAGACAGATCCAGAAGCGAAAATAACTCTCCTATCCCACTGTGCAGCATCCCAATCGTACACGCCAGCAGACTGTGGTAGTGAGCTTTCGAGGCAAAAAAAAATGAGGCCAATGCGGAAGTGCCACGAAGTGCAGTACAACTGAGGGCCGCAAGGGGTTGATCCAAAAAAAAAGTTCCAGCTCCATAGACTCCCATTAAACGTCTCTCATTAAATACAAAGCCAGTACATTTTTCCACAAGTTATTTTGGTGTTGTTAGCTAAAGTCCCTCTCTCTTTATAGTTTTCTGGCGGTCCATCTGAAAATAATTCTGTCATTAAATTACATTGTAGAAAATAGGCCTCAAAAAGCTGTGCTTTTGGAGAGGGGGGCGGGGTGGGGGTGGGCGTGTCCATTTGATTGACAGGCCAATCAGATCAAGTCAGAACCACCACTCACTCCTCCCCAGCCCATCCAAATATGGTCACGTCTGCCTCCAAACCGCTCCGAACTACCAAGATGGCCACAGCCAAAATCCAAAATTGGGGCCTCATAACGGCCGATTGTTGACGTCACTGTTGGTTGCTGTTTGGTGAAACTTTAGCCTCCACTTATGCTCACTGTATTTATGCCTACTTAGCATGTGAGTTTGGAAAGTTGCATTCAGATAGAATACATTTGTTTAGTCCTTCACACTTTAATGGCCTGACCTTTAACCTGCATCGTCCATTGTGTGTTTTTATGTTCTAAATTGGATAGACATCAAAATTTTAGACGACCTCTCAGAATTGGTAACATGTTCCATATTTTCCTATACACACACACTCTTTGCCCCACATTTGTTGGATTCTAGACACCCGCACTGGAGATAAAGAGAAAGAGTGATAAAATTAGTTTAAACTTTGTCGCATATGCAGCTGTAATGTTATTAAGAAAGTTTGATGGTTTGGCTTATCAGTAGCTCTGCACATAGACAGTCAGCCTCTGGTTATTAATGTATCTCTGGCCAATCAGGGGAGGCACAGTAACAAGCTCCCAGTTGCACCGCAGAACTCCAGCGTATACACTCAGCGTGGAATATTTGCGAAAGTCTTATGGTGTTTTATAGACTGTTGGGGTGTTTCAGTAAAAATGTGCCAAACATTAGTGCATCGCTCAGGTTATTTTTGTCCCCGCTTTTGTCATGAAATCAGCAATGTGCGATCACGGTAATCTTTACAGATCATGCCAGAAATCTCTCACTTTGCTGTCATTCTCGCTCTCACTTTTAGCCCCGCACGCCCACATTTCCTGTATTTTTCCTCCTAGCTCAGTGAGTTGAGCTGTTTTCCAAGAGGCTGGCTGTGATTAGATCCACTGGTACATGATTTGACCCAGTTCCCATGGCTCTATGCTCATATCTTGGCTCCTGAGGCCAGAGATGCTAATAGGTGACATCATTAAAGCCCAGCTCTCTGTGGTCAGTGTTGATGTATAGAATATGTATAAACAATTAGACTTAATTATTTTCTGCCACTGTCAGACTATGATTATTTCAGAGCTGTCATGCTGTGTGTTACGCAGACTTGATGACAAGGCATCATACATGAAAGAGCATTTCAGTTATGCGCTACTGATTTATTTTTGATGAATAATAGAGCACATTCTCCTATACTCCCATAAATTCAGATTCATTATTTGCGATTGGCATTGACATGGTTTCAGGCACAATCACAGGAAGAGGCCGTGCAGACAGGAAGGGGAAGTGGCGAGGGAGCATGCGTACCAGTGGGTGGTTGCTGGGGGTCAGCGGGTGTGGTTTTAACTCATTTTAAGAGAGTGTCTACCTGCCCGATCCCTCTCTGTCAATCTAAAGCTATTCTTTCTGAGCAGGAAGTGTTGTTATCCTCCACTCTGGCTCCTGATTGGTCCCAGATGTTGTGTATTTTAGGCATTGGAGTTTGTTTTGGCTTGAATTCTAGAGAACAATATATAATGCAACAATATATAATCTTCTTAGGAGACAATTTGCTTATTTTATCTTTTCTTGAAGGATTTTAAGCGGCATGTTGAGCTCTAATGGGAACAGTCCTAGCTGAAAAAGGACTAAAGTCTTGAAACATAAGCTGTCTGAGCTGAGCTGACACCATATTTGCGATATCCAGTGGTTTGCTCTTTTCTGGGCTCGTGGCTCATTCACTACTCCGGATGAGTAGCTTTATCTGCTTCATCGGCATTGCAGCTCTGCCCTTTCCTTCGGATTTTAGCTAAGTCCCCATCTGCTGGATTTACAATGGGCTATGATGCTCCTCAGTGGGAATTGGCATTGTTATGCTGTTGTTTTGTATTGTCTACGACTTGCATTCACATACACACACACTCTAAAAAGCAGGTATGTGTTTTCTATATCCAATGCAAAAGAGAATTTTTGTAAAGACACCTCAGACTTTTGACGTGTCTGAAATGGCTGTGACATGTCATCGTGAACTAAAAGAAATAGCCAGAATAATGTCTGATGTCATTTTTCCATATGCTCTCCAGTTAAAATATTTGAGTTTTCTCGATTATATGTCATCAGAAAACAAAAATTCATGAGAATATGGATACTTCAAGCCCTGGATTGTTTCAATAGAAAGAGGCGTGTGCAATGTTTCTCGTGTGCCGTTAAAGAATGCAAATATTCATGTTGCCTCTCCCTTTGGCTTCCCTAACTCTTTCTCACTTTTATCTTTACAGGGCAGAAAAAACAGAAGTGTTGAGCGAGGACCTTCTACAGGTGAGCTGTGGTATCACGTGGGTGTGTGCGTGTGTGCGGTGTGTGTGTGTGTGTGTGTGTGTGTGTGTGTGTGTGTGTGTGTGTGTGTGTAAGAAAGGAAGACATCACGACAGTGTTAGATTGATTAAATAACGGCCTCTACAGTTAGTCCTCGTTCATGCTGTGTTATTTTAACAGGTGCAAATATTGTGATTATGTTGACTGTGTATGATGGAGACGATTCTGTAATTCCAAAAGGCACATGTTACATAGCTCTGTATGCAGCTTAATCACAAAGTCCTAAATACAACTAAAGGTTATTTTTATCGTCCGCTACTTTTAGATTGATCAATTAAGTTTATCAAATTTCAAACATGATGGAAAATGTTCATTGGAAAGTCCCACCAACTTAAAATCACGTAATTGTCTGACAGCCTAAAATACAAGAATTGTATGAATATATCAGTGATGTTTATATTTATACAAAATTATTGCAAGAACTACAAAACCAAAGTGGACGTTTTATACGTGTGTGTACTGCCAGTCTGTTGTATGATCGTAAAGAAAGCAGCAGGGTTTGATTTATGATGCTGCATGACAGATGACAGATGTAATTATACAAGGCTGTGTCTGTGGTAATTCGTAGGCGTGTGTGTGCATGGGGATATTCCAAGCTGTGTGTGTGTGTGTGTGTGTATGTGTGTTCTTCCAGGTGGAGAAGCGTCTGGATCTGGTCAAGCAGGTGTCACACAGTACTCACAAGAAGCTGACCGCCTGCCTGCAGGGTCAGCAGGGCACTGATATGGAGAAGAGATCTGTCAAGTCACCTTCTGTGAGTTCCTGCATCAGTTTCTCAGACGCTGGCAGCTGATGGAAACCTGATACAATGAGTGACAATGACGTGTGAATATTTTACAGTTCTTACAGAAACCTTAGTGACTTCATTATTTCTCTCTTCTATTAGAAAAAACTGCCGCTCACGATCCTGGCGCAGTGCATGGAGGAAGGAGCTGCAGTGTTGGGGGATGACTCTCTTCTGGGGTAACTAACTACTAACTCACAAACGTCCCTAGCACACACACACACACACACACACACACACACACACACACACACACACAGTCAACTTTAATTATTGATCTGGCTATCGAGTTCTTCTCTGTCCTCATTACCCTTGTCCGCATTTTAATTGTATTTGATTGCGTGTGACTTTGTGTTTGGCTGTCACCAAACAGAAAGATGCTGAAGCTGTGCGGGGAGACGGAGGAGAAGCTGGCGCAGGAGCTCATTCAGTTTGAGTTCCAGATAGAGAGAGATGTGGTGGAGCCTCTCTATATTCTTGCTGAGGTGAGCTGGCACTGACACGATTATTTAAAAACGGTATTGCTAAGCTGCCCTACAGATCTTTACTTTTTTTCCAAATGCTAATAATAGAAAATGATATGCACGATATGCAGTTCATTTACATAAAAAGGTTTTCAGTTTAATTCTCTGGGCTGACTTTAAATGTCCACCTAATTTCCTTCCGTAGGTGGACATTCCCAACATCCAGAAACAGAGGAAGCACTTAGCTAAACTTGTCCTAGACATGGACTCAGCACGGACAAGGTGAGGAGCTTTCACATTTAAGACCAAACCTGCCCTTGTTCATTTATTTTTAAGATTTTTAAAATATGACATATCCAATACAGTGTCTTTTTTTTTTTTTCTTTGATTGGCCATAGATATCAGCAGTCATCCAAGTCATCCAGTCACCCAAGCACTCTGCAGCCTGGCGCCAAGTCCGAGTCCCTAAGAGAAGAGATGGAGGAATCCGCCAATCGGATGGAGATTTGTAGAGTGAGTCATCAATCAGAGCAACTCATATTTGATGCCCTCCCCCAGCTTCTTTTTCTTTCCATTTGAATTATAACCCTCCTGCATCTATCAGACAGAAATGAACCACATTGCCTGGATGATATTACAGATGTACTTTGGACTGTAGTCACATCAGTTCTTAAAAGATGTTTTTTTTTCTCCGCTCTCTTTTACAGGATCAATTGTCAGCTGACATGTACAATTTTGTGGCCAAAGAAATAGACTATGCAAACTACTTCCAGACAGTAAGTCAGTTTCATCAACAAAATTATGATCTCAAAAGGAAAATCAAATAAATCTTCATATTTCTTTTCCTTTCTGGAATTCATATAGTTGTTCCCATTTAATCACAGGTCTCAGTAAACATTACTTGTATTCTATGATGCTCACTCGTCATGGATTGTTTGTTATAATCTCCTCTCCCTCCCTCTCTGTAGCTGATAGAAACACAGGCAGAATATCACAGGAAGTCATTAGAGATTCTTCACAGTGTCCTGCCCCAGATTAAAGCTCACCAAGGTGAGTCATGCACTGTGTAGAGGTGTGTGTGTGTGTGTGTGTGTGTGTGTGTGTGTGTGTGTGTGTGTGTGTGTGTGTGTGTGTGTGTGTGTGTGTGTGTGTTTCTGTGTAAATCTGCACCTAAAGCAATATCAAGAGAGTAAGTAAAAGAGAAGTTAATAGCCCTGACATGTCACAACCTCATTAAGCAATAATTATGCACCTTAATATAATTAACTATGGTTAGTTTACGGTTGCTAAATCAAATAAGGGTCTTCAGCATCACATTTTCCCATTAAATTCCAAACTTTATATACAGAAATTGGTCGAAAGTCCTCTAGAGGAAGATGGCAGATGTGATGAGTAGGTTTGTTGGTACCTGTGTGTGATTCTAGTTGCTGTTTTGTGTTGCAGAGGCGTGGGTGGAGAAGCCATCATTCGGCAAGTCTCTGGAGGATCACCTGAATATTAGTGGCAGAGAGATTGCCTTCCCCATCGAAGCCTGTGTCACCATGCTGTTAGAGTGTGGCATGCAAGAGGAGGTAGAGGGAACAGACACATACTGTACACACACCACTCGTACATTTTGTTGCATGTTGTTGTGTGTATGCCTAGATCTTTTTTTCTTAATGGACTGAAAATATCTGCCTGTGTCAGATGCCCAAGTCACATTAGATCTGATAATTACACATCATTATGTGTTTCCTGTGTGTTGGGGCTGTAGGGCCTCTTTAGAGTGGCTCCATCAGCCTCCAAGCTGAAGAAGCTGAAAGCCTCGCTGGACTGTGGAGTTCTCGATGTGCAGGAGTACTCCTCCGACCCACACGCCATCGCAGGTGAACTACACCCACACAAAAGTCCATTTCCATAACAACAACCCCTACACTCTGTCATTGTTAGTCAGGAAGAAAACAGTAAATATTTTTGCCTCTGTTAGTTTTGTATCATATTTTCTCATGCTGTGGAAAGTTCATTTGTAAGATGCAAAAGTTTTTTGATTGATTTTGGACAGATGGGGAAGATGTGATTCTTTGGGCGAACATAACAGTTACTAAGCACCCTTCATCAGCTCTGCCCTCGGTGCTCTTTTCCCAAAGGCGTTCTCTTGAGATATTGCTGTCCATTTCACATATTAGCATGAAATCTGTGTTGAGCAATCTGAATCTGGCAGCAGCACTTGCAGCAAGGGCCTGCTGGAGGGAAGTGGAGATGTGGGGCATGGGCTTGTATACTGAGGAGAGAAAACAACACTGCGCTGATCTCAAAAAGCTCACCAGTTTTTACTCTTTCCTTGTTTTTCTCACCCACAGGGGCCCTGAAATCATACCTCCGTGAGCTCCCCGAGCCATTGATGACCACTGAACTTTATGATGAATGGATTCAGGCCTCCAAGTAAGTTGCTGTTCTCTTATTAAAAGTATTTTCTTGAATTATGCCACTGGCCATGATGAAAAGTAGAAAGTAGTCCGAAGTCTTCATATAGAGGCCCTAAACTGCCAAAATGAAAAATGGTGGCATTTATTAAGTGGAGCAGCAGTAAACAATAATGATTTTTTTTTTATTTTTTGCTTCCACAGCATTCAAGATATGGACAAGAGATTACAAGCATTAATGACAGCTTGCGAAAAACTCCCCACAGACAACTTGAACAATTTCAGGTCAGTTGCTTTCTCTGGTTTTCTGCCCATTCGTTTGTATCATGGCAAATTTTTCAGTGCAGCCCTGCTATTAACATAGAGGAAACTGATGTAAGATGGTGTGTCAGGAGAGCAGGTTGATATAAATGACCCAAAACCAAGCCTGGACAACATCATCTAACTAAAAACCCCAGTGACATCCTTTCAGCCCTGAAAATTTCAGCTCTACTTGTGCCACCTACAGGAGAGAAAAGTGACAGCAGCAGCAGGTTTGAACTGCAGACATGAAAATGGCACCGCCAACAGCCAAGGAAATAAATTGATTCTGCAGTATTGACACTTTTGCCACCTGTATCACTTACTGCCTGCAGGTGGCAAGTTCATGCTGCTGTTATTACTTTATATTTCGAAACAGTAGATGGTAAATGTTAAAAATTATAACCAAGCTTTGCCTTTAGAATCTGCAATATGTTAAAAAAAATAGTAAGTTTATAAATCAGTTACAATAATGTGGCTAAAAGCAGAGCATCAAATTTGTTAGAAGATGCCAAGCGGCAACCTACCGAGACTTCACCCACTGGATTGTGAACAGACGTTTTGAAGCCTTAAGTCTGGCATTTTGTTTGTCGTCATTTTGGTTTGTTGGTGCCTAAAGTGACCATATATGGATGAATTGAGGCAGAGTGAGCAGTGGATCTGACTGAAACCCGACAAGACTATACCACTCCACCTATACGGGAAACCTGATTGCACTCTGACCTGTCGATCAAACCAGATAAGCCCACAAGCATACCACATTTTGAGGTCTAATATCTAGTTATGTATAGAGTTGTACTCCGATTGACCACCGGAGCACTGATCAAAAGTAGTGGTTTTACTGAATGGCACCATCATGACCTGCGGAAAAAATTTACTGACTTTTATATCATGAGAGAAGCTGAATGGGAGTCTATGGAGCCAGAGGTTTTTGAAACCAACCCCTAGTGGCATTCAGTGGTATTACACTTTAAGGCACTTCTGCATTAGGTTAAATTTTCAGACCCTGAAGCTACGTCCATTTTTATATACAGTTTACGGAAGAAGCATTTAGCTTAGCAACATGTCTGACAAAAATGGTCAAGAAGGTCACAAGTCCCTTTTAAACAAACCTCTTTTATTCAATCCTGCAGATATCTAATCAAATTCTTGGCCAAGCTAAGTGAGTATCAAGATGCAAACAAGATGACTCCTGGTAACATGGCCATTGTCCTCGGACCTAACTTACTCTGGACACACACGGAACCGTATGTATTCTTAACTCCTACTATTACTTTATTATGCCCGGTTGGATTTGTCCCCAAACTAATCACGTAATGATTTTACTGTAGCTCAGTTCTCTCGTCTTTTCAGGAACATGACAGAGATGATGACCACCGTGTCCCTACAGATTGTTGGCATCATTGAGCCCATCATCCAGCATGCTGACTGGTTCTTCCCTGGAGGTTGGGATGACATACTATGTATGTCATATTGTAATTGGGCTGGGAACCACATCTATTTTTACTGGTCTTCTGTCACGTTTCTTAATGGACCTTTGCAAACTACAGACAAGACCTGTAATTTGCCCAGTTTTGTTCAAATTTTGATCAAAGTAACATCTGAAAAATCTTGTGGTTGCAGAGCTGTGTATCCTCTTTTTCCTTTTACCCAGCCCCATATGAATATGATGATTTCTTGTGATCCTTCCTCTGTCCTACCATATAGCAAACCAGCCATAACACAACAAAAATATACATAAAAAGACTTCACTCTAGATAGACCACAATGCATAATGAATACACGTATTAGTCACTCTATGGGCTAAAACAAAATTAAACAAAGAAAAGCGTTACTTTCTCTAAAATAAATATTAAATATGACCATTTCAATACTGTATTTGCTTTGAAGGAAATAATTTTAGTGTACTCAAAACACACACACTTATAAAAACTGTAAATACAATATACTATTTGCTGATTGTGTGACTACTCCTCCCTCAGAGATTGAATTCAACTTGACAGGCAGCTACGGCAGCCCGATCCACACCAACCACAACTCCAACTACAGCTCCATGCCCTCGCCAGACATGGACCAGTCCGATCGCAAGCAGCAGCACGACCAGAGCCGACGCCCACTGAGTGTCGCCACCGACAACATGATGCTGGAGTTTTACAAGAAAGATGGGTATGATGCCAAAGTGTGCTCTTCTGCTGCCCACCTCTCACTCCGCTTTCATCTCTCTCCTTCCACCCACGTCTCCACTCAGGCAACTGATATTGAATTCTTCTGTTTGATGAGAGCAACACGTGCACATTAAAAACCCATTAGCATTGTGGAGTATTTACACATCCTGCAATCTGAAGTTTTCACTTCAGTGAGCCAGAAGCCTGCATAGGCAACAGTGGTGATCATCTTACTATATGCTGCATCTCATACAACTACACCCCCTATTATCAGGCTTCATCAACAGGAAGCTGGAAACCGGTCTCATTTGAATACATGGGGCTGAATTGCCTTGAGTGGCATCGTCTCTATGGCAACAGGTCTCTGATGGAGAGCTGCTGGCTAGCTCTTTTTTTTTTTTCTTTCTCAGGAAATACTTCCCCAATCCTATCCTTCCATCCTCCCACACCCAGCTCCTCGTTCACAGTCTGGCGAGCGCGTCACCTGGCCTGAGTCATTCAACCAGCCGGTGGAAAATCACTGCAGGAATTAGAATTGATGCCTTTGACAAAATACCCCATCGAATTAAGAGAGAGAGAGCTGTAATATTGTAGGCATCGATCTAAATTTGTGTATCAAATAATCAGCCACTATTCAGTATGTGGGGACAGAAAATAGCTTTTATCTATTTCAAGTAATGAGTAGCTTAGAAAAAAAAAGCTTCTGCTGTATCTGTTGTGTTTGTGTTTTTCTAAGATTAAACAGGTTTAATTAGAAAAAAAACTGTAATTGGCATTTGGTAGATAAATGCGCACTGGTCATGTGGTCAGACATCCTCTCACCTCTGGAACATCCCTACTGCTCCTCTCATCTCCTTATCATATACACTGAGTGGTTTTAGTCTGGGATTGTGAACCACTTGTGCATTACTTATGACCTCATATCCCTTTTGCCTCTCTTCTCCCCTACTAACGCAGCATTAGGAAGATACAAAGGTACTGTATCATTCCTTTTTGCCCCACTTCTTTCCTGACTACCCTCACTCACTTCTAGTGCTTTTGTTATCATCATACATGACTCTGTACATGTGTGTGCCTCCAGTATGGGCGTCCGGGTCATGGATACCTCCTGGGTGTCTCGTAAGGGTTCGTCCACGCTGGTGCGAAAGGCTTCCTCCACCCCTCCAGGCATGCAAGGCCCCGGCTCTCCCGCAGACACGCTCATCCCCGAGCAGCCCGGAGAGCTCGCCACCTCTCCGTCCACCACGCCGCCGCCTGGAGAAAGGATTTGGTAAGTCACCGTGGAAACGCTGTCCCTTTTCCCCCTCCTCTCGCGTCCAGTCCTGCTCATTTTTATTGACATCATCTTCACCAACATTACCAGCTCTCTGTGATCAAGAGCTTTGGCTCTGTCAGTCATACCTCCATTAACCTGCAATGCCTCTCTATTCAGATCTCATTGTATTATATTGATTTCACACTCTCTACATTACTTAAGTTTTCCCTGAGTCCCTTTGTCAGGTTTGTGTCACTGTGGGTAAAATCTTTAAAGTAATAATGACACGTTTTGAACTTTAAAGGGTTTCAATCCAAATACTCCATGGAAGTTTTGTTTCTGTACATGGCACTCAGCTTCCTTGCGAGCATGCTAATATATCCAGTATCCCATTGCCGTGGCTTGGCTTTCTCAGCTTTGGTCGTGAATGATTTCTTTTTCTGTTGACACTGCGACTGATTTCACCATTTTTTGGTACCATTATCATAGTTAAGCACATGAATAATCACCTCATGGTCACTGGCTCTGCCTGTGTGGCAGACAAGAGATAATATGGCTTCTGGCTTGGCTGGCTTTCCCCTCATCTCCTGTGGCTCTTTCAGCCATTGAAAGGGTTTTGTGTCTGTTTCACGCTGCCCTGGGCTGACTGCAGGACCTGTGATGCAAACAAGTCATATAGGATTAGGGCCGATAGGGTTTCTACATCCAGCAGTGAGAAGATATTCAGTCACCAGCTCAGCTTGACAGTACTGTAAGCTACAGACCAGCGCTTTGGCTCCAGAGAAAGATCCTCACAGCTCGATGCAGTGTGCAGACACAAGGTGATCACAGAGGAAGTCCTACACACTGTATTCTTTTCCTTTGGCAATACAACTTTCTTTTCTTTGCTGTTTTTTTGTGCTTGTCTTCGTATTTGCACTAAGCTGACTGTGTGCTAAGCTTGGTGCCCACTGCCCACCCTAAAATGCAATTTTCTTTCCATTTTTTTCCCTCCTGTTTTTGGCTACGGCCCGACTAACACACTAACACACCCTAATCATCAAAACAGCTTATCCTATATCGCTCCAATGCGTTTCCCTGTTCTGTCACTAGAGCTGTTTCTTTTGTGCTGTCTATTTTCTTGATATCTACAGCTCAGACAACGTGTCGCCCAATCGGCCGGACACCTCTCATGCCCACCCACCCCCAGGGGAGGACCGGCCACCCCCCCCTTACCCAACCTCCTCATGCCACTCTGGCCCCCACCACTTCTATCCCAAACCTCCCCCCTGCGCTCGCCCCGTGGCACCAGGCCCCGAGTCCCAGCCCCCCGGCTCACCCCCCGCCCCCGCTGCGCTGGTCTGGCTTCACTCCTCCGGCCCCGCCCCCTTCCTCCTCTTCCTCCTCGTCCTCCTCGTCACTTGACATCAATTCGAACCCCAAACCTAGCTGTCTGCACTTCCCCAAGCACAGCCCGCCTGGTGACATGTCGCATGCCCCCCCACCAGACACTAATGCCTCGCCACTCTACATCAAAACCCCCTTGGTACTAACCCGCCATGACCAGACCTTTGGCAACCCCCCTAGCCTCCCTTCGTCCGCGCCCCCGCCCCCGCCGTGGGCTGCCTGTCCATGTGTCCGAGAGAGAGGACCCCCCAGGCTGTCTAGGTAAATACAACACACCCAGGCCACTATGGATGCATCACAGTGGCAGCTGTATTTCTCCTCTAGCTCGCTGGCTCATGTTTTCTTTTTGCTTTTTCCCCCTCCCTTTTCAAGTTACATACCTCAGATTCTGTGACATTCAGGTTGTCCGGGGATGCCTGTCACGGGGGTTGCCTAGCAACCAAGGATGTTACTGGCTTATATAGCGCTCAGTTTGATGCTGGTTATGTAGCAGACGATGCAACAATTTTTACAAACTAACACAGAAAAAGTCTCGCTTTTAAGGAACATTTTCGAGGTTAGTAATGCAGTGCGCTTTCAGCAATTATGGCCTGGTGAGCAGTGCAGTACAGTATAGAATATTTTCATACAGCATAAGCATCTTGCAGCTACTCCCAAAGTGCTGAGTTTGTATAGAGTGACTCTTGCAGCTTCCTGACTCATAAAGGCTTCAGTGTTACAACCACACAGGACAGTGTGAATCATTACAGCAAATCTTTGTCAGCGGTCAGAACAAGCTCGCTGGATAATGCTCCTCCTTGAGATCTGGCAGCTCCACGATGTGCCATTCACATGGCTTATTTGTTGAAGACACACGACTCAAAGGAACTGCAGGAGATTGCAGTTAATGGGAGGTCACATAATCCTAAATGTGACTCCGACACTGAAAAATGGGGGCTCCTTGTGGGTATATATCCATATGAATCAAGTCTTATATTTGCAGCTATTATATTCATAATAACAACACAATTAATATTCTGTACGACAATTAATGCATAAAATGCAACACGATGAAGGCAAAAGCATATTCAATAAAGAAGGATAAAATAGAATGAAAAGATTCAATGGGGCGCTGTTTGGTCTGTAAACATTCACCGAAAGAGATTTGACTTGCTTCTCTTGAAGTAGCCTTGCTTGATATCGTTTTCTTGGATTCCAAAAACTTCTAATGTTGGTAACCATGCAATTAAACACAGTGAAACAGTGATGGTGATGATTGTGGCAGTGGCTGTTGTGACACTGAGGTAATGTCCACGTGGTTTACAAACGGTCCAAAACACTTCAACACTCACAAATATACTGTGTCTGATACGATTCCAATACTAATGTCCGCCTGTCTTTTTCAGTTCATTGAAGAGTAAAGAGCTTTCCCCTATAATTGGACACAAAGCCATCCAGGTGGCAGGTCCAACAGTCCCCCCCAGCAGCAGCCCTCAGAGCAGCAGTCAGTCTCCCCACTCCACAGAGCACAGTCCACACACCCTGCGCAAAGGTCAGTCCCTCTCAGTCTGAACTTATTCTGACTTTCTTAAGTTTAAAAGGATCTTTTTTATATATATTAGCAGAAAGCTGTAATATGTCTGTGTCCTGTGTTTCCAGGTTCCAAGAAGTTGGCCCCCGTGCCTCCCAAGGTCCCTTACGGCCAGTCTGGAGGGATGTCCGATCAGTCCACAGGTCAGCCGTCACCGGTCAGCCTGTCCCCCACACCTCCCAGTACCCCCTCCCCTTATGGACTGACTTGTCCTCCAGGGCAGGTACCCCCGTCCTCCCCTGGGCAGACCCCACTGGGGGCCCCCCACTGCCTTTCGTCCCCACCGTCCCTGACCGGGACGCTCACCAAGTCGCGGCCTGCCCCTAAGCCCAGGCAGAGACCCAGCTTGCCCCCTCCTCAGCCGCCCACAGCCCCCCCGGGGCTCACTGGTCCGGCCATGGCCCCAGTTCCCCAGCCCCTGGAGCAGGGCCTCCTGGATGGACTGTCTCCTGGGGAGAGCATGTCTACAGGTAAACATCAGCCCTTGGCAACAACACCCCCACCCCCACCGCCACCTCAGGTGGGGCTGCAGCGGCCCTCTCTCAGACTCGCTGTGGCTCTGTCCAATGGAGACGGTGGACGAGTGTAGGACTCTGTAGGACATAAAAGATACCCGTCCCCTTTATCGACTGTTCCCAAACAAACGGCTGAATGAATAAAAGTTGCCTTGTAGACACAGATGCCTGAGAATGAGAACATGTAAATATTAGCATTTTTGTGCTACCGCAGCGAGCAGACCTCCTGACCTTTGAATTCATTGCTTGTGTTATGTGATGATGTTTCTGGGTAATGTGTGGAAACATCAGAGAAGCATAGCTCGTCCTGCTTGTATGGAAGTTGCCATTAGATTCATCATGTGCTCTCTGTTTTATCTGTGTTACCCAGACCCCCACTCGGCAGAGGTAGGTCAGAGGCTTACGCAGTTCACACCAGTCAAGTGTCTCTTACTGTGTAGCAGGCGTGGAAACCTAGCCAGACAAACCCCACAGTATATCTACAGTATGATGTTCTGATGATGAGGTGTTCTGTCAATATATACCAGTCGTTCTGTCACTTTGTTATATTTATCATTCTCTTGTTCCCCCTGCTACTATTGTGTACCTTGCAGCTGTGTGAGGCCAGGGATTCAGTGTGGGCTAAGTGTGAGGGGGACTTTTAGGGTAAGCCAGACCGCCCCCCGCCCCATGCACTCCATCTCACTGCCTGGCCTCGTACTGTGGATGCCTCTGGGGTCTCCTGCAGCCTGCCTCAAACTACCTGTAGCTCTCGATTCAGAACATTTTCTCTATTCCTTCTTAGCAGGTTTGTTTCTTTGCACTGCGTTGTAGTTCAACCAAAATGCATGGCTTAAGGACTTCCCAGAGTGCACCACACTGCGCTCACATTGCAGACGCCATCGCTTACAAAGGTCCATCTTAAAGCCCCCCTTCGTTTTGTTCCCCCATTCTCAGCCCTATGCTGGCAGACATCCCCCTTCAACGCGCCTGCCTCTAGTATCAGCGGGCCGCAGGTAACCCTCACTCTTCCTTTGGCAGGTTCATTGCTTTTTATAACCTCTGCTTCCTCTTACTACACTTCCACGCTCCATTTCATTCCTACACAGGAGTAGTCATCAGTCTCTGTTTTTCCAGTAAATGGAGCCGCACATTAAAATATCTATATTTTCGGCAAGTACTATATCAAATCCTCATGAGATATCCATCGTTACTTTACGGACACTCGGTGTCTTGGTGCCATTTTTTTCTCCACAGAGTTCCACACACATCTTGTTGCCTCTGTGTTGGTTTACCTGGCCATTGTTGTAAACGTCTAATGTGTCATTGTGCAGTCATTTTGACCGATTATTGTATTTTACCTGACAAAATACCTGTTGTTGTTGTCTCAAAAGACACAAAAAAAAAGCTGTGACATGCTACTACACGAGTCACCACCGGGTTCGCTGGTGTGACTAGCACCACACTGAAAACATCCCTGTGTAGAATGTGAAGCACATGTAATCTACTGATTCCTCCATTCAGGGCAGATATCATATGCCACTTACCATGAGTTCAGACTCAAAACGATTAATATTATTTCTGCTCTCTTCCATTTTTTTTACACCTCATTATCATTATCATATGCCCCCTCCTCCTCCTCCTCTTCCTCCTCCTCCTAATGCTCATCATTACCATTTCCACTATTCTGCTCATCACACTCACCTCTCCCATCATGCTCACCATTAGATATCTTCAATTATGAAATCCCCTCCATCAATGTCAATCTGGACAGCCTCATCGATGAGTTCAGCGGTGCCCCCTGCAGGAGGTCCATGGCAGTGACAGACTCTCCAGAGGGGGACACTGTGCCTGAGGAGGAGCCCCAGAGCACCACTCTATGACCTATGACCCCCAAGGCATCATTTACCAGCACCCCTATGGCTGTACAAACTCTTTAAGTGCCGCCATTAAGTTCTGATGGAAACGCCAACTGGCCTCGCCAATGCCCACCTGAAACCAGAACATGAACCCTCATCTTTTACAACTGCTCGCTAGTACATTAATGTGACTACAAAGAAAACCACCGAAATGCCATAGTGGAGGAACAGTTGCCTTTAGGAGGAAAGACTGGAATATAGATGAGTATTACATTATTATTTTTTCAATTATTATTATTTTTTTTTTTTTGCTTTGGTCATCTTTGTTTTTTGATGCAGTGCTCTGTATCTCTGTGTATTTTTCAATCTTTTCTTTCGCCTTATTAGAACATGCAATCAAATTGCAATATGATGTTCACAAGTTGTACAACTTTTGGTTAGGGAAACTCAGAGACTGACATGGTTATAGGAGCAAAGCCCAGTCCTCAGGGTGGAGCAGAGAGCGTAATCTGGTTACATATCGCTCACAGGGTATTCGAGCTTTGCGCACATTAGCAACATGCTGAGCCCTCCGAGTCAGGCTTTGCATGCAGGATGAAAAATGTAATGCAGTTTTATTCTTAGTGTCACCCTCCCTCCCCAGCTTTACTTCCCCTCTTCAATCACAGATTACAAGTGTAGTTTTTTGTGAAACATTTACCTTTATATAGGCAAACTCACTTTAACTCACTTTATACCAGCACAGTATGAGAAGAATGTGATTGTAATTCAAGTTTTTGTACTTGCATCAGTTACTCAGTTAGGAAGAAAGCTCCATGATGTGTTTGCATGACGAGCTGATGTGATCGACCTGCTTCTGACTTTGTGTGAGTGTAAGTGTTGTTTTTCACCATGGAAAGTAACTTTAGATCCCCACCCCCACCCCCCGACCCCTGTGCCGTTACAGTTTGATGATAATGGATGGATGACTTCACTGCCTTTAGGTTCGTATGAGTCTCTCTTTAAACTTTGTTTCAAGTGCTTCAGGTTCAGTGACCTTTGACCCCTAGTGTAAATACAAAGACTGTACATAGATTGATGTATATAAAGCTGAGAGGAAAAGTATATGTAAAATGCATATCTGGAATATATAATAATAATAATAGATGTGCTGATATTTATCGTGTAGAAAATGTAATGATTAAAAATTTGATGTTATTTTTGTCCCTGCACACAATGAACAGGTTTACTGTAGATTCATAAGTTTTCACTTTAACTCCAACCAGGTAACTACGATGCTGCAGCAGAAATGCAAAATGTTGTTTCTGCTTGGAATCAGTTCCAATTCTGTCTCCTTTGCTTTGACTTCGGACATGGAGCACTAATGAGTTACACACCGATACCCTATCTTTTCATCATTCTTAAAGCTTTTACTTCAGCGATTCTGTGTAAATAATCAGATTAATTTGAACCCACTTGGACCATTTTATTGATTTGTAATGACGATAAATGTAGTCCCATATTTTTGGACTGACTATGCTAAGTCTAGAAAGCATATAGTCAAATTTGGCACACGTCTAAATTCTGAAAAATGTACATCCTTTGTTATTCTCACCCCAGAAAATGAATTAGAAATGATCAAATTCACTAGATAACAGTTGCTGCAGTGTCACTTTTTTTAAATCCATACAAAACGTCGTAGGACAATAATTTTGTTGATTAAAGTGCAATTACAGTGTCTACTGATCCACCTCAGTCCAAGTAGTGGTCAGTTACCCCTCCCAAACCTACAGAAGCCATTAATTTCATTACCAAGTTGTTGTTGTTTTTTTAAAGTGTGAATTAACTTCTGACTAAATGAATTCTCTATGAATCTCTCTCCTAAAGTGATCTATGGTAATGCCACAGTGTGTGTTCTCAATGGATTATGTTTATGAAGATTTTGGTAATGTTGATTATATTGATAGTTGTGGTAATTATTTGACAACAATTGCAAGTGCCCTCACACTGGTTGTTTTTTGGAACTATATAGGCATAATCAATGTGTGCTTGAGGATTTTATTTTCTGTGCTGGATCCATACATTTCTAAGAGGAGGCAGGGGTATCTCTGAATGTGACAAGCTCAGATTTTAAACGCCTGACTTTGTAATAACTAACAGGGCAAATGGGAGTTAGTGTTTGAATGAAGGTTAATTCAGGCCTGTTGGCATGTATTATTACCAGTACAGGGCAGTGTTACTGTAATGCTTTTGTGCATCATAACTGGAACTTACAGCCACCTAAAAGCATGCATTCATATTCATTATAGGTGTGATTATTATGCTGCTTCAAGGGAAAAACAAACATCTGTACCCCCTGTACCCGTGTCATACTTTCATCACATGTCTAATTTTTGTCAGTAAATGAACTCTACAGCAACCTTTTGCACCAAATGGTACACTGATATATTGTTTTATTACGCATTTCAACTACTGTAGGGCTGGATTTCCTAACTCACCTCATCACTAAGTATGTTGGTCTAACATGAAGCCCAGTTTGTTTACATTTTGTGTGTGTGGGTTTAGGGGGAAAGCTTAAATGAGGAAAAAAAAAAAGGAAAACATGAAAAAGTGTCATGCATGCGCTTAGATAGTCTTTTGATAATCCACATTTTGTGTCAATCACTGTCTTTTTAGGGATTGTAAGAGGGGGTAACATGAACAAAATGTATAGATGGATTCTGGAGAATGTGGATCGCAACAAATGGTCCTTTGTGGGGTTTTTGAGCAATACGGTGGAGGAGTGGAAGTTGCCTGTGGATGTACTGCCTCCTTCTGCTTTCACTACTGATGTACAAACAAATCCTGCCGCTTGTCAAGCCCACCATGCCCACCCCTTCCTCCTCTGCTTAGCATATCAAGTGGAACACAGTGTGTACTGTGAAGCCTACCTGCAATCCTTATCAGAATGTCAGAAATAAATATATATATATTAAACTCTACATTTTTAATAATCTCAACTGGTTAATGTGGGTTTTATTGCTTTTTTTTTTTTTTAAATATCATTTTTAAGTTGGACAGTTGATGATCTTTGATGACAGATATTTATTTATTGAAGTACTTCACTTAATAACAGTTTTGAGGTTCTTATACTTCTCATAACTTGAGTGTTTCTGTTTTCTGCTAATTAATACTTATACACCACTTCTTCTTTTTTTTTTAAGAAAAACGTTGTTTTTACTCTGTTATATGGATCTGACATCTGTTTATGACCTTTTTTTTTTCAAAGAAACAACATCTAGCTGGGTTCCATTGTCATGTTTCAGATGTCTGAGTTGTCAGCAACTCTATCAAGGACAACTCTTCCTCGTCATATGTTTGAATTCAATAACTTTTAGACCCAAATACGTCCAGTAGGCTATCTATAAGTCCAAAAGAAAGAAAAACAGGTGCGTGTATCTATTTTATCTTTATGATCCAAGTACATCTTCCACCACTGCCTTAACCTGTATGGCATATAGCAAGTGCATACTAATCTAGAAACTTGAACACCTGTTTAATTTAGCATTTTCTCACTCTTGATGCTGTCATAATTTCAGCACTGTTATCTCGTTGCCTTGGGACTTTCGTGCAGTTATAACTTTATGTTCAATGAGGGCTCTTCCACTGATATGAAAACTACCCACAAGAGTATGATCTAAAATGTCAGATTCATCAAATTAAATAAATTATTATTATCATCGTTAAATACACATGTTGACAAACCAGGTACAGCTGAAAAGCAGACATTTCATGAGGTGTGTAACCTGCATGACTGGCCCGGCAGGATCGCTGAAGGTTTGCCACAGGGGGAAACTAGGAGTGTACACGTTTGACTGGATGGTGGTGATACTGACACAAAGCTCATTCCGAGAGCCAGTCTTAAATTTATGAATCTCCACCCTTGGCAGGCTAAGTAATGCAGTGCAACTCAAGAGTAGTCAACATTAGTTGTCTTTCTACTACTTGCCACATCATCTTGTAATGGTTATATAACTTCCATGTTTTCTCATTTTAAACCCAGGTCTCTGTGGCCTGTCTCAATCTGTATTCTGATGGAGTTGGTAGTAATCTAATGCTACAGTTGAGCAATGTCTCTCCTTACAGCCAGGCGCAGCTCATCGCTATCTGCTGTCTATCTCCTTCAGACTGCCGTGCATCAATTATTTCTCACTGGAAGTTTTAAAGGCGTCTCTCTTTACACTGTCTTACAAAGGGAGTTGGTCACATCTTGTGTGGGATGCCATGGGGTTTAATTCGCTCACCAAGTCCCCACAACAATCTATTTTAAACATGTTTCCACTTGCAAAGCATTAAAGTTGAAAACTGAAATGGTGTGAGAATTGTTTAAATGTCAAACTCTCCTTGTGATTTGGAGCTCATACCACAGGTAGCATCCTCATGTTCTTTTGAGGACAAATGCAGATACACTAAACAGTCCTGAAAAGGGGATAGGGGTTGTTGCTCTGTGCCACAAAGTTATGGTCTGCTGCTTGGAAACAGGCTATTTAACAACAGGGTAACACAACAAATGAATTGAGCTGCTTTAACATTTGGGTTAAAGGGTTTATCCTTTATTGATTTTCTTCTAACGAATTATTTCTATTGTTGAATTAGAACTTGTAATGCCAACTTTCATTGGATTTAATAACTTTTGGCTTGAAAATTTCAAAATTTCCTGCAAGTTTGCTTCTCATGAAACAGGTTGAACATGTCAGAGACAGGAATGTAAAACAAAAGACTTTGCTGTCAAGGCTTTCCTAATCTTTACTTTAGACTGTTGCTTGGTAATGCACATAAAAGGACCTGGTCAAGCAAATAAACTCCCTCACTCTTTCATAAAACCAGGGAAGGAATCGAGAGTAACCTGAACACATCTGAAACAGCATGATGATACAGGATTTCCATTTAAGCAGGCTGCATCTTAATACCTTTGTACATTTTCAGTGGAAATGATTGCACACATTATTTTGATCAGTCAAGACAAATACACACATTGTATAACTGGTGGATAACATTCCGAGGAAATGGTTCTTTAAATGTCCTGTTTGGCACTTTAATCCAGACATCTTTATCACTGGGCTACGCCAGTAAAATCCAGGGTAAAGTTGCAGCCACCAGTGCGAGTGCTGTAAAAATCGACAGCAAGACGAACAAGCATCGTGCCGTTGTGCAAATCCTGCGCCTTCTCCTGCGCTGCGGTTGAACCGCAGTCATAACCACACTGAGCGCATCTTCTTCACCCATGGGCCGACCTTGACCGCTTATGATGAAGATCTGAGATGCATTGTGGCTGGGGCTGATTAACCTCTGTCGACCGACTAGCTGGGAGATGCTCCTAAAACAGCGAGAAATCCAATTAACTCCACTCTGTAAACTGTCCCAGGAGACACGGCGCGGGCCCTGGACCTGTCCAGGTGGCAAAGGAAGAGGCACCTCCAGGGTCTGCCCTTCATTTGGATCCTTGTCTGCTACAAGTGACACCAGCGCTTCCTTTTGTCTTCTGATAAACGTAAGATGTCGGCAGATGGGGCAAACGATTGTGTCTCTGATGTTCCCATCGCTGTTGATGCTGACCAGCGTTTTCACCAGGCAGTCGTGGCAGAACACATGCCCGCAGCTCAAAGTCCGTTCAGTGCCCGAAAGACACTCATAGCACACTGGACATTCTCGTGCGTCCTCCTGGCTATCGTCTCTGTAAAGTGCCATTTAGCGTTTTACTGCTGAATTATTTCCAAAGGTAGCCTATTTAAAAGTAGACTATCGGTAATTGTGATACGAAGTCCTCTCCCAAGTTCTTTTTCCTCAACACATGACTTTTCTCTGCTTTTGGTTGAGGGTGGAAGTGAGAGTGACGCCTTGAAAAACAGGGCCAGCCACCTGTGGCAGCAGCGACTTGACTGATTGGTTCCCCTACTGGCAGATCAAGCGGCTACATATTCCTCTATGGCACCACTTATAGGGCCGGCTGACATTCTTGAAGGGTTGGCAAGACGCATCTGACTAATCGATGTCAAAACTGCACCCTAAGCCACTGTGTAGCTGTGATAAAGTCGATTAAGTAGATGATTTCAAATTAACTGGTGTCCTCTGTGAGACAAACTTCTTAAATGGGGGAATAACATAAATTCGATTATATTCTATCGTCATTGTAGCCCTACCTATAGCTCAAAGGTGGTTTATGATATGATAGCTGTTTAGTGATATCATAAAAAAAAAACAATCTGAGGATGTAAGACTAAAAGAGACATTTCTGTATTGTGTGATAATTAATTAATGAATTACAATATTGCAATATTTTAAAAAAAAAAAAGTTAAAAAAAAAAACTAACCAAAACCGGCATAAAGACAGCACATCACAACTCACAAGTAATCACGACGTTCCCAGTCACTTGTGTTTTGGTTTATTCTCTGGCAATCATATGCCACCCTGCGGTTACTATGAAAACTTAGACCGCTCCAAATCTACTGCCCGAAAAAAAGAAACAGAAAAAGCAGGTGTGGTTGATTTCTAGTAGATCTACTTCTACAGCGGCTCTGCCCCAGCTCTGACGTAAACGTGAAACATACGTCAGCACGCGCCTGCGCGCACGTCAGGATTTACGTTAGTTCCGGGAGACGCGTTGGCAATTTCCTAAACACAGCTCGGGCTACCTCAGTATCGCTCGAGGCCCGGGACCGGGGAGGTGTGCGCGCGTGTTGTTTGCTGTCCCACCGGCTGGAAGGCGACTTGACATGAGCAGGTACCGAATTACTCGTTAAACTGTTCCGCTGTTGCGTGTTTTAATCTTCGACGTGTTCCTGTAATGAGCTCGAAGAGGTTTAAACGTCGAGAGCGTCCACTTAAATGTTTGCTTCGTACGCCATTCGTTTCCCCCTTTTTTTTTTTTTTTTTTTTTTTTTTTTTTTTTTTTTTTTGTATATGTCTTGTTTTAACACGATACAATTTAACAGTTTTTTTGTTGTTGTTGTTGTTTTTTTTGGCATTAACCTAATCTTCTGAGCTGTCAAACCACGGAGTGTCAGATATCGACATACTGCCAGGAGCGTTTAGTTTAAACCACAACCTGTCGCTGTTTAGCTAAATCTGGCCTTCCCGGTCGGTTTATTCAGGGGGCGCATCGGTTTATAATCTTTAAGACAACGTGTGTATTTGCTCTATTATCAACTTGAGATGAATGCCATTTCGTCAGTTTTACGGTTTGAGGTTCCTGCTCTTGATTTTTTTTTTATTGTGTTCACTTCTTTACGAGTCATTATATTCGACCTTTGGCTTTTCCTTAGTTAAACGAGCAAATCCATAACCCGAAGGACCAAAGTTATAGTTTTAGGTCAGGAGGTCCACCGCCACCACACCCATCACGACTACAAAGGATGGATTAAAAGATCCATACAAAGTTATCATGTTCCTCCAGTCTTTTATCTTTCCGTCCCCCTGAGTGTCACAATGTGACCCCCCCCCCCCCTCCTTTAAGCGTCATTTAAATTCTGATTCAGCTCTCTGTCATCTGCAGTAAAAGAGGATGTAGAAACAACAATGTGGAAAAGGAAACTCTCACTTCTCTTTTACCCCCTTCCCCTTCTCTGTAATTTCCACGTGGCTCCAGCGTTGCTGTCCCTGGTATTGTCAGAGCGGGCAAACAGACCCGGGGGGGGTCGGGCTGAAACCACTCCAGAGGATGCTGCAACGAAAGATAACGGGAACTGTCATGTGTCCTGGCAGAGTCTCCGCGCTTGACCCGTTACGTGATACGGCTTAGCCTTTTCATCCAACTCCTAAGTGATGTATTATGTTGCCTGTAAAGTGCCGCAGTCCTCATCTGTCCTTCATGCGTGAAATACTGTAGCTTTGGTAAAGGTACATCTTTTATTTTACTCTTCTGTCATTGCTGTGGGATAAAAAAAATATATATAAAAAAGTAGCCATGTCTTTTTTTTTTTCTTTTTTTTTTTTTGTGGGGCTTTGAGCTGTGTCACCGTGACAACAGTTTCCTGTCCATCGTGCCTTTTGAAGACCTACAGGGATCGATAGGAAGCAGCTCAGGACTTTCAGCTTCACAATGAACGCAGATGTTGCTATGTCTGGTCTCCCTAATTAAAGGAAATGTTTTTGGTACTTCCCTGCAGCGGTGTTAAGGCTCCGTCATATGATACATAACATAACACGTTACGTCGGTAGCAACTTCAAAGAATTCCCCCCTCTCTCTCTCTCTCTCTCTCTCCATCCCTTTATGGTATTTTTGGTCTCTCGTTTACTTTGTGTACAGACACGTGAGGGTCCTGTCGTCGGTAGACTGTCGATGACGACGTCTCGGAGGAATGTTTGAAGGGAAAAGCTCCCGAGTCCAAGCTCGTCAAGTCGAAAATATAACAATACTCGTTACAGTAATTGCCCAAAACTGCTGAGCATGTTTTGTTTGACCTTCAGGTCAGCTGAGGAGTTTCCCGTTGCTATGTCGACTGGCTGCCGGGCCTGTCTGCAGGAAATCCTTTTTAAGGAATGGTCGGATTTAAATATTCCCGGAGCTGCAGCAGTGTGGTAGAGATGGTGGCAGCAGCTGTGTTCCTCCCTACACACACATAAACTCACACAGATGTGTTTAATCGTTTCCTGAACACAGCCGTGGAGGCCCACGGAGATCATAGAGGAAAGCAGCGTTTCACAGCTCACCAGAAAAGAGGAACGAATGTCTATTAAAGTGCAAATTCTACAAACAGGATGGACGACGACAAACTTTTAACACATGGTTAGAACTTCAAAACTGGGCAGACAGCTTTGATCCATTTGGTATTAGCCACACTTAATTAGCATCTCGATTGTTCATGAATTGGTTATATTGGCATCACATGAGTTGAGCTGCAAGGAGGTTAAAAATGGAATGATTTAATGAGGCCCTCTTTTACTCTGCAAACTCACGGTGTGTTATTTCAGTCATTTTTATTTTTATTTTTTTACCCAGATGCGGTGGCTGTAGTCACTGATTCATTAGGACGCCATGACCTCAGAATGAAAGGGTGATGTCACCTGACCAATCTGGCTTTGTTTCTCATTTTGGACTGAAGCGAGATCGTTTGGTCTGCGTGGAGGATTGATAGAAATCTCGGCGCCTCGATTTGCTCGCCTCCGAGATAAGAAAGGAATCCATCCCCGCCAGACTCTACATGCCAAAGGAGACGTGTAGTGAAAGTGTTGTGCCATGTTCTGAGTCACCTACTAGTTTGCTAATTGTCTTGCAAAGCTCATAAAAATGTCTCTTTTAATCCTCAGGGTGCTCTGACATGGACACAGAGATGATTCCCAAATTTACGTCAAAGGATGAGGAGGTGGATTACTGGAAGTCCCAAGCCCTCAAATACAAGAAGAGGTAGGTGACTTTTATTTCTCATGTAACAACATTGCATGTCTGTGTGAGCTGCCCTGTCCAGCATGACCTTTTTTTTTTATCCATATATAAAGTCATTGTTAAGATCAGTCATGACACGTTGAACATATATTACGGCTAAAGGGAAGATGTGCTCTCCGTATTACCATTTGCCTACCGAGCTCGTACATTTGCAAATTGGTTCGTGTAACAATGTGTCATGTTTTATTTTGTGGTCTGCCTTGTACGAAAACGAATTGGTAGCAATTCCCCATATATAATAAACATGACAACAAGCTGTAGATGTTCATTCTTGCATGTTGGGTTATTATTTTCTGAACGTGTGGTTTTTGTCTGTGGTTATGAAAGAGATGATAACCCAGTCATTTTCTCATTATCTATAATCAGATGTTTTCAAAAGGCTTGGGATCTCTCTTTTAAAAAGTCTCCGTGCAGACGAACTCCGTTCAGCCTCATAAGGCTGAACAGACCAGACAAACTTTGTGAAATCACAAAAACCCGCAAGCCTGCCGGCTCCCTCGTGAGGAAATGACTTCATCTCTCACTTCTTAAACACTGACCCGTTTACGTCGGGGTCGGCCGCAGTCGTGCTCGTGAGCGTGGCGTAAATTGTCGTTGAATCCGTTCTGTCTGTCTTTTCTGTTTGCGGAGTCGAGGCCCGTCTATGTAAAGCTGCACAGAAGAGGTTAAAATCCTGGTGTTTTTTTTTTTTTTTTTTTTTTTTTTCAGAAATTCCTGTTGTGGGTACATCTGGGAAAAACATCAACCCGTGGAAACTTTAAGTCGCACATGTTTTGGAAGCATAGGTTTTCTCAGGAGCCCTTTTTAAGTAAGCTACTGACAGTGGCAACAATCAGCATTATTGATTACCCGTTGAAAAGTTCCCGCTACGAAGGGGTATTTTGAAACCCGCCTTTTTCCATTTCGGTGTGACTCAGCTACTTGAACATTTCGCAGTTTTTTTGTTTTTTTTATATCTTTTAATCTAAAAGATTGTGAAATAGACTTTATTTACGTGTTTTAATGTTAATTTGCACACTCGAGTATTTAAAGGTTCGTCGTTTACACTTAAAGAATTGGTCATTTTTAAACCACGAAGCACGAGGGTGGATGAGTTCGACTGTTAAACAGAGAAGTTACAGGGTCCAGCGTGCTGATGAAGCAGCCTCTGTGACGCCGGTATGTGTGGAGCGACCCCGCACAACAACTGATTCATGGATTCCAGCGCGGTGTAGAGCCACTGAGAGGCCATTATCCCGGCACAAGTCAGCTGATCTCAGACCAGTGTTGACCACGGTGCCATCTTGACAAGACAAAAAAAAAAAAAAAAAATGAGGCCGTGTACACCCTCATTTTTATGTTTATGAGATTCCATAAACTCAGAGGTCACCGAGTTTATTTGTCCTTCCTATTCACCAAAATAAATGCACACACGTCGGAATTACATCATGAGTTGTTTTGTGCGTATTTGCATTCACTGCTCGGGGTCGGCCCTGACCTGTGTGTGTGCGCGCGCGCGCGTGTGTGTGTGTGTGTGTGTGTGTGTGTGTGTGCGCGTGCGAGCGACCTTTAACCCTTCCCACAGCTGAAGACAAATGACAGCGCGCCTGTTTTTCTGAGCCAGTTCTGAACCACCTACCGTCGCTGTTCAGCTGTCTCTTCGGAGCTGTATATTTAGAATGCTTAACTCGACAATGCTTGAGCCGTACACTGCTTCCCGTTTGGCAGAGGAAGGGACTGAAGGTTCAAAAAAAAAAAAAATCTACAAGTACTTTTGCGGCTCTTCGCGCAGGTTTATTTCTGGATTCTGGACAAACTGCTAGAACATACGTGAGCTCGGCTCATCTTGCAGGACAAAAGCCTGTCGGTTTTCTAGAGCTCATCACGCCCCCGTCCATTCAGCCAGTCGGCTCCACCGAGTTGAATGGTGGCCGGTGAACGGGGTAGCTGGTATTTGACAATGACCGTTTTATGTTCTGTGTCCCCCCCCCCCCCCCCGCTGTCTGTGCATGCACCATCCAGTTGCCACGAAGCCCAAGAGGAGCTGCAGGAGTTCCAGGAGGGGAGCCGGGAGCTGGAGGCCGAGTTGGAGGCACAGCTCAGCCAGGCTGAACATCGGCTTCGAGACCTCCAAACTGAAAACGAGAGACTGAAAAACGAGGTGTTCAACCTCAAGGTAACCTCCTGAAGTGTGTTTTAGCTCGGCAGTCACGCTGCCCGTGTCGTCTGCGGGTTTTGGACCCGAATGATGCGGTTACTTAAGAGGTTGTCTGATCTCGTTTGGATCCTGAGCACAAGGTCCGGTGTCTTGTGGCAGGCTTTATAAGGCCTGCTCGAAGGTAATCCTGCAGCACTCCTTAATTGGATGTCGGGATGAAAAGGGAAAAAATAGAAAACTGGAAGGCCAAGTCTGGCTTTTAATCACAGCAGGCATGAACACCCATCTGCATTGTCAGTGCTCCTTCAGTGTGTTGTTGACTCCCATGTTGTTACTGCGTTTACGTTGAGGAATTCAATCCGAGTGTCGTGATTGTTCACGTGGTCCAACGTGTTCACATGGTCTAACATGTGAACATGCTCGCTGCACGTAATGCTAAAAATGAACCACAGAGACCATGAATGATACTTTCCTGTCTTTTGTGCCTCAGGTGGCCACAATAAAGGCCCGCCGGCCCGCCACTAACTGTACCGTAAAGTACCTCAGGGCAAATGAGCCTTTTGAAAGTGAAATAATGTGGAAGAACATCTTGACTGTCTTGTGACGTCCCCCCCCCCCCACCCCCACCCCCCTTTCCCGTTGTTAATGACTTCTCTGTATATAAATGGTATTTTCCCACGACGACGTGGCTCGCCGAGCGGCGTCTCCGTCGTCCCCGTTTCTCCGCACGGACTCGCTCACGCGCGCCCTTCTGTTCTCCCTCTCATCCCACCGGTTGCCATTAGGAGAAGCTGGAGCAGCACTACGCCCAGAGCTACAAGCAGATTTCGATGCTGGAGGACGACCTGGGTCAGACGCGCAGCATCAAGGAGCAGCTCAACAAATACGTCCGAGAGCTCGAACAGGCCAACGACGACCTGGAGCGAGCCAAGAGGTCAGCGCACCGTGCGATGTTCAGCAACGATGAGTAAACGATGAATTCGACCCGCGCTCGGACGCTGTCGCGATTTCACCTACGGGAAGGGTTCGTAAGACGGCTGCGCCTTTCGTCTCTGTGTGTGCAGGGCGACGATAGTGTCTCTCGAAGACTTTGAGGGCCGTTTAAACCAGGCCATCGAGAGGAACGCCTTCCTGGAGAGCGAGCTGGACGAGAAGGAGTCTCTCCTCGAGTCTGTGCAGAGGCTGAAGGACGAAGCGCGAGGTAAAGACGAGATGGGGTGTTTTTTTTTTGGTTTGTTTCGCGGGCCCCTCGTCGTCGTCGTCGTCATCATCTGCGCGAGGGTTCTCACGAGTTTCCCCTCTTGCCTCCTGCAGACCTGAGACAGGAGCTGGCCGTACGGGAGCGGACCACGGACAGGATGTCGGCACCGAGCTCACCCACCCTGGGCGTAGACCAGATGGATTCTGCAGTCCAGGCGTCTTTATCCCTCCCAGCAACACCTGTAGGAAAGAATGTCGAGCACCCCTTCATCAGCCCGAAAGGTGAGGGTAAATCCCACTCTTTTTTGTTGTTGTTGTTGTTTTGTTTTTGTTTTTTGTTTACGTGGACGGAAAATTCGGTAATATGTGTAACAAATTGTTTTGCTCGTCCGCTCCAGCGTTGACCAACGGCTGCGCGACCTCGTCCCTCACTCCTTCCGCTAGAATCTCGGCTCTTAACATTGTTGGCGACCTCCTGAGGAAAGTCGGGGTAGGTGTTGCTCCGATCACTTCTCTCTCTCTCGTCTCGGTGTGTTTGGAGGTGTTGTTCCGTCTTCACATTTTAAAGGTCCCGTATTCTAGTGTTCTGGTCTTTCCGTTGCGCTCTCGTTATCCACAAGAGGATATTTTTGTTGTAGCATCAGAAACCATCTCGATGTTAGTTTTACATCTCTTCTGCCTCTCTCTGAAGCTGCACTAAGAAGAGGCTGTTTTGTATGCGCGTCTCTAAGGCACATTTGATATCAATGACTCTCTCTCTTCCGATTGGCTGACTCTTTTCTGAGTGACACGCGCCCGGGCCTTTTCTTCGGCCTTGTAGCTCGCTGCTCCCCGACGGGAATAACAGCGCCGCGTTTCCTTCTGCATAATTAGTTAAGACAGCGGGCCATGCTGAGGGGTGAACATGTGACCCGAGTGTTAAGTTTGTGACGTCACAAACTTGCAGAAACACCAAACGGCACAGTCGCTCAATACGCACCGTGGGCATTTTATCTGTGAACGGAGCGCTTCGACACGTTCACCGAATTTATAGCACCTGGACCTGCTTCCTTATCAAAATGAAACGGAAATCAAAATGTGTACAATACGGGACCTTTACAGCTCGCAAAGGAAATGCAGTCCCTGCAAATTCTGAATAGGGGACAGAACACTGAGGAATAATGTCTCCTCTGCCGCAGGACAATAGAAAGATGTTAATAAGGGGCTAAATGCCGATTTGTATTTTCTGTCGTGTCACTAGGCTTTGGAGTCCAAACTCGCGGCCTGTAGAAACTTTGCCAAAGATCAAGCAGCAAGAAAAAATTACTCCACAGACAACAGCACACTCCTCAACAGCAACGCCACCAAGTTCTCTCACTCTCTACATACCACTTACTTTGACAAAACGTAAGTCTCTCCGCAGCTTGTCCTTGCGGGTTGTTGTTTTTTCTTCTTTTCTTTTTTTTTAAAACAACTGAGCAGAAATCGACCCGTGCACTGTGTCTGTATGGTTTTGGCCGACAAGCGAGTCCGTGTTTGTTAACACTGTACATGCCCACGTGTCCATTGCAGCACTGTCAACGGATTGGACCCCAGCTCCTTGACCGCCATGACATCATCCAGAGCGGTGTCTCCGCCGAGCATGCTGCCCTTGAGTGTGTGAAGGGTCCATTGCCACACAAACCTCGACTGAAACGCCTGTCCACCCGACACTACGTGGGAACAGGGAGGACGCTTGTGCTGCGTGCGTGCGTGTGTGTGCGTGTGTGTGTGTGTGTGTGTGTGTGAGTGAAAGAGTTGGAAAAGAAGAGTGATGTGTGTTTAGGAGTGTGCATTTTTAAAACTTGACGTGTGAAAGGGAGCCTTGAATGAATGAATGAGTGAATGAATGAGTGAACTTGCCTCCAGTTTGCAGCTCTCAGTGCATCTATGAGTAGGTGCACAGTCATCCGTGCACGTGCTCCTACCACGTACCCGCACGTGCCTAAAAGCTGTACTGCATAGTGCTCGTATGAATGTCCTTGCGATGCGTTGCTCTCTTGATGTCAACTTTTAACGTGACAAAAGTCACCACAGTGATTCCCGCGGTTCATCCGAAAACCGCCGTCCCTGACAAAAGGTCCGCAACAGACCACAGCTTCCTCTTTCACCTTCATCCCCTCTTGTACTTTCACTTAAATTGCACAGTTAAACTCATTTCTATTTAGAATGTATTATATTTTTAAAAAAAAAAGGACATGTTCATATGAATTAATTTATCTCGGTATGCTTTAAAAGGCAATTTTCATATTTGCTGTCTTCTTGCATGTGTGCTTGCGTAAATGTGAGGTCGGGGAAGTTACGGGCGGACCCCCCCCCCCCCCCCCTCCCCCCCGTCGTCACGAGAATGACCGAAGTGAATGTTTGATTTGTTAAAAGCCATGTAGCCGTCGTGCAGTCGTTCCTCTTGTTGTTGGCTGCTGAAGCGGTCTTGGAAAAGATCTGCTGGTTTTCTCTCCTTCTTTGGGTTAAACCTGCAGTTGAGCTGCTCCTCGCAGGTTTCCGCTGCCGTCGAGTGTATTTCCTCTCTGCACATCCAGACATTTCAAGAGAACAGTTTTGCCTTTTTTTTTTTTTTTTTAAATTAAAGTTTAATGTATAGATTTTTTTTTTTTCTTCCCTTGTTGCAGGCTTATTTACCTCATTGCGATATCTTGATTATTACTGAGAAATTGAATTTGGCTCTATAAAATTCCCCACCAACACAAAAAGATAATCAAAACAAAAGTGACTGAAAGAACCCTTTTTGTTCTTTTTTTTTGTTTGTTTGTTTGTTTTGTTTTTGAGACCGTCAATTTATTTTGCTGGATATTTCTAAATGTATGGTTCTTTGTGGCCTTTGCGTCATGCAGCGCATTATCTGTTGCTCTGCTTTTGTATGTTAATTTGGCGTGACTTTGATTTTTAGCAGGTTTGATATTGGTTCTGCATCCATTTAACTTACTAAAAATTGCGTCTGAAGCCGTTTCCCCCTCACTTTCACATATCCGTGTTAATTCCTCAGCGTCACTGTTATTTAATAATATGCGATGTCACTTTTGGGCGCTGTAGAAGCCTGTTACTCGAGTGTGTTCTACAGTCCGTGTATATAGCTTGTATAGATGGTAAATTTGCCTACCACACTGTACAGTGACATTTGGCATTAAGGTCCTATTTATTTCAGATTCTGTATGGCATGTGTTCAGATGACTTTTACTATCATACAGTGGTTCGAGCCATTGTGTTACGATATCAAATTGTTTGTCAGAATTGTTTAAATAAAGATTGAGATGAATAAAATGCAGCGCAATTTGGGTGATATATTATAATTTTGTGAGGATTCTGTCAGATGATGAGGACGACTTGTTATTTTCCAAAGCCAACCTTCATATATCCATAAATCTGAAGCAAAAGTAAAAAAAAATGTTTTTTTATTATCATTCTGCAGCTCATCAATAAATTAGTCTCCGTTACAGTCTTGGTAAAGAAAGTTTTACTTCCACTGTTCTGTTCCTGATTTTATTTGCTTCTTTCCAACAAAGTCCAACATGGTCCACAAAATTTAAAGTCCTAATTTCTTCTCCATGGCCTCCTTTAATAGGTTCTTCTTTACCTATCAAAACAGATCAGTTTCAGTTTAATAACCAATCAACCATAAATCACGACGGCTCTTTTATAGTTCAGGGATGTTGGTGCTGAAGCAGAAATGTCCTACCTTTCCAGAGGCAGTCAGAGGGTAGCTGTCTACAAACATCACGTAGTTTGGGATCTTGAAGTGAGAAATCTAAAGGGGGGGGAAGGAAAAAAAACGTTCACCGTGCTCAAAATATTTTGGGCTGTTAGCAGATTTATCCATCATCTCCTCTCACCTGGCCTTTGCAGAAAGCTCTTATCTCGTCCGCACCGGAGGTTTGGCCCAACTTCAGCCTGATGCAGGCACATATCTGCTCGCCCAGCCTCTCATCTTTCACTCCAACCACCTGGGAAGCAGAACACTTACCATGTAAACCTACCACCACAGATTCTTCCTGTGACATCTCCATGGTGAGAAATATATTTTCATAGACAAAAAAAAAAAAAAAAAAAGTAGTCCACACATTCCCACATCTGACTTCCATCTGCCTTGACGGTTGGCGAGAGCTGCCAGTTGGGCTGCTGTCAAGTTGGACACCTGCAGTGCATTTGTCACATGATATTAAAACCTCGCAGGATATATATATATATATATATATATATATATAGTGGGGGGGAAATGTCATTTGGACCTCCCCACTGTCGATATCATGCTAAGGCCCTTGCACAAAATTATACCTTGATGGTGGATCTTTGCCATCAACGAGTCAGTAACTCTTTGCTGCCCTCTAATGGTTTTAAATCTCACCTGCACTTCCTGCACTTTAGGATGCCTGTAGAGAAATTCCTCTATCTCAGCAGGATAGATGTTCTCCCCTCCTCTGATGATCATGTCCTTTATGCGTCCTTCAATGCGGCAGTATCCCAGACTGTTCAGGCTGGCAGTGTCACTATATAGATTAAAAAAAAAAAAAAAAATGTATACACAGCATTTCTGTTGCACAAACATGCCTGTGTATTTCCTCTCACATTCAGGAAACAATGGACACTAAAAAGCTTAAATTCATCTTACCCAGTACTGTACCAACGGTCTGCGGAGAGAACCTCTCTGGTTTTCTCGGGTTCATCCCAGTACCCATGCATCACACAACTGCCTCTGATCATCAGCTCACCTGGGGCCCCCAGAGGGACAATCTGCCCTGTAGCAGGGTCCACCACTTTAGCCTGTAATTAAGACATGTGAACAGTATGTCGGAGTGTTATAGTGATGTGTACATTAATGTTTGTGTGTGTGTGACAAGGAAAAGCATACCTCAGTGTGACTCATGATACACCCCACAGTATTTATCTTCAGGTCCTCATTGTCTTGTGGGAATCCCAAAAATGTAACGGGACTATTTTCAGTGGTTCCATAACATACCTGTTAAAACATGATGGGAACATCCATCCATCCATCCATCCATCAGACTCCATTTGTATAGCCCTTTTCATATAAATGCCATGTAACACAAAGTGTTAGACGTTAACACGCACCAACTTTCAGATCCCTGACACCTTTTTCCTTGAAGTTAGGCCGACACCATCACTTATTTGGGTTAGGGTTCCGGTTACAGCGTTAGACTTTTGTTTTGTTTTTTTTTTGCTTAAGTTTAAGTGTAGAGTCATTTGAAGAGGTAAGGAAATATATCTGCTCACCGTTATCTCTTTAATATTCATCTCTGTTTTCAGTTTCCTCACAATCTCAGGAGGACACGGAGAACCTCCTATGAGCCCTAAAACGCAGCAGCAAATGCAAAAGGGTGCCTGACACGTTAAAATACAACAGTGCGTACAGATCATGTCTTCTTACCAGCTTCGAGTGACGACAACTCATACTTGTGCAACTCTTGTTGGCCAAGCATGTCAGTGAACATGGTGGGAGTGCCGTAGACCAAATTGCACCTCGAGTCAAAGAAAAGTACGACATGAATGGCAGTCAATGAAAGTGCATGTTACTATGCAGCTAGATGCCGTGTACAATCGGTGATGATCGCCATACCTCTCACTCTGAATGGCCTCTAAATTGGCACAGCTGTTGTATCCTGTGGAAGGGAAGACCAGTGTGACACCGTGCACTGCCATACACATGCCTCCGAGCACGGAGCCAAAGCAGTGGTACAAGGGAACGGGCACACACACTCGCACCTGAGGCTGATGGAGAATTCACGAAATAAGGTTATTCACATTTCAGCGTTTTCTTCCAATCAAGAGACAAACGTGGACTTACTTTCCATCCATAACCCATCCGGAGACCCAGGAAGTATGCATTATTTACAATATTGTGGTGGGACAGGGTGGCTGCCTTCGGTCTCCCAGTGGTACCCTAACACAAACAATGAACAGGCAAAGACTTTTTGATCTGAATTTAATACAATACAATGCATGCGTTAAAAAAAAAAAAAAGTGAAGTTAAAAGTTGTAATATTGAAGGTTACTGATGTGAACTGAATATTGATGGGATCGTCGAAGGACAGCTTGCTCTGCAGGTCCATCAGTTCTCTGCGGTGACGACCCTCCCCTGCTTGCATCACATCGTCAAGGTGGAGCATCCCTGGCTGTCTGCTATCCGTCACAATTACCAGACGGAGGTCTGGCATCCTGGCAGACCCAAGACAGTATTTCTATATTACATCCTGAACAGCATCAATTATACATTGTGAATTTTTTTTATTATTTTTTACATCTCTTTCACCCGTAACGACATACAGAATATGTAAACGGTTTAAATCTGTCCTACGGCTCTGTCAAACCTGGAGCTTTTGATCATGCCTTCTGACATCGTGTTGATCTCCGGGCAGATCTCCCTCAGCATCTCACAAAACATCTGGCTTTTAAAGTTGGTAGGACACACCACTGCTTTACACTGGACCTGGACACAACGGATCTATTTGGTTATATATTACAAGGTTGGATGAGTTCAGTATGAAATATGTGTATTGTCAGCACTCAGCCGTCTTCAAATAACGTGCTTTCATGTTTCACTTTGTTTCAGAAGTACAGCAGGAATGTGGTGAAGTGAGCGGGAATAACGCGATGCGGGCCGCATGGCTTACCTTCTGAAGAGCAAATTCCACTTCATTCACTTGAAAGGCTGGGTTCAATGACACCTGCGAGGATAACGACCGTTTCAAGTCAAATATAATCACGCAGCCGTGACCGTATTAAAGCGGCTACGGTGGCGAAACACACTTCCGGTTGAGCCCTACGCTAATCTTGAATGGGGATATAAAAAAAACAAAAACATAACCGTGCAGTTGTTCCAGACGTTACCTGACCAAGCGATTCCAATTATGATAGTGAAACAAACAATCGTGTGGGGTTGCGACGGGGTATGGCTACTGCGGAGCCTGTTACCTGAGCACGTGTCAACACTGTTTTTGTAATGACTCTCACTGGCAGTAGGGGGAGACAATTGTTCCACACTGCAGCTGTTTGCACAGATCGCTTACACAACCTCTTGCACGGCATACATTTCGGAGTCGTCACAGCAGGTAATGTACAGGTGTATTAATGATGGCTCAGTTCCATTGAGGGTCCAAGTAAGCCATGACAGTGAAATCAACATGCACGACAGCAGGATTTCCCCCTAGGTTGAATGCAGCCACCGTTATAACACCTGTGTTTTTCCCACAATGACATGTCAAAGTTTGTGCAGGCAAAGGGTGATAACAGCACAGTTGCACAATAGCTCCTCTGAGGCCCTGGAAGGTTCAATGTCCGTCTCACTGGCACTTGACATAGTGATTTTAAAGGTGTATACACGGCTCGTACACTGACCAGTATAATTCCAGCTTTGGCTGAGGCAAACTGGAAAAGGATCCATTCATAAATGTTTGGTCCCCAAACTCCCAGTCGATCACCTCGCCTCAGGCCCAGAGCAAGCAGTCCTGCAGCCACCTTGTCTACCTGCACAAAATAATTAGACAATGTTTTACCAAGTGTAGTGCGTATTAACAGCATTATTTGATCAAAGTAAATCATTGAGGCAGGAGGATTAACCATTTTTGTTTTCCTTTAACTTGGAGCTAAACTGATTTTTTTTTTTTTCCCCACTGCAGGTAAACTCATTGAACTCTTATTTATATAAGCCTTATGATTGTTTCGTATTTCTCTCAAAGACTGGACAAAAATGAAAGCAGAAGCTTTAAATGTGAGATGTACTTCTTGCTGAAACTGGGCAAAGGTCTTCCGGATGCCATCCTGCAGAAAGACCACAGCTTCACGGTCGGGCCAGCGTTGGACTGCGGCTTCCAGGCTCTGGCCTACAGTCAGAGGGAGCAGTGAGAAGGAGGAGGTGCCATGAACATAGCTGCTGGTCAGTGAGGGTTTTCCAGGGATATTGTCCACATGAAGAGACCTGCCATAGAAAAATATGTTTAAGGGTCACATATAGTGCATAACCGGTTTTAAAGATTCTTAAGATGATGGCCACAGAAAATTTCAATTTTTCTATTCCACAAAATGCATAAGCTGGTTTTATCAGCAAACTTGGAAGTCTAGTGAAAAGGACATATAAACATACATCATGCCAACACAATCAGGATCAGTCTGACTACCCAAGAAAAAAATCTGTCCATAAGCTGGATGCAAGAAAAATCGAAATTCTGAAGGTTGGACCTGGTACATTTCAAAATGAAAAAAACAATCACTTCTGTACTAAATTTGTGAGCAACACAATGTCATTATTTGACCTCAGAATCTGAAGCGTATAACTTACCGACAATCCTGGACCAAAATTCTGTTGCATAACGTCTTTCTGTGTTTGAATCCAACCACATATCTGAGACTGTGAACAGCAGACTTGCACAGTGAGGAAGAAATTAGTGCTGACATTACTCTCAAGTATCACACAGTCAATCTCTTTCAGCTTGAACTGAATAATGTAAATGTCGGTAGAAAAGACAGAGTCTTGTTAGCAAATGAGCTGGTTTACTGTGATTGGACTTCAAGGTAGTTTTGTTTAATCATTAACTTCCGTACCTGTCTTTACTAGCTGAGAGATTAGAGCATATTTAACATTTGGACATGACACATTCGTGAGTTTAAATGTAGTTTTAAACACAAAATTGTGTAAAATTAAAGAAAAACAGAATGCAATGATTTGCAAATCATGTGAATTTAATGTTGTTGTTGTTGTTTTTATTGAAAACAGACCTAAGACAAAAAAAAGACTGCAAAAATTATGTAATGCTAAAAAAACAAACACCTTTTGAAAAATCTCACAATAAATTAGGTTAATTGGCAACAGGTCAGTAACATTATTGGGTGTAAACGCAGTCTCACTAAAGAAAGACTATGTGGAACAATCTGAGAATAACGTTCCTCAACGTAAAATTGCTAGAATTTGGGGATTTCATCATTGATAGTATAACATCCTTCAAAGATTCAGAGACTCTGGAGAAATCTCTGTATGCAAGGGACAAAGCTGAAAACAAAAATAGGATGGCCAAGGTCGTCAGGCCCTCAGGCGGCACTGCATTAAAAACAGATGCAAATCTGTTGTCGAAATCATTGCATGGGCTCAAAAACACTTCTGAAAAACATTGTTTGTGAACACAGTTCATCGCTGCATTCACAAATTCAGATTAAAACGCTATCATGCAAAGAACAAACCATTTAAAAACATGATCCAGAAGTGCTGCCACCTTCTCTGGGCCCGAGCTCATTTAAGATGGACTGAGACAAAGTGGAAAACTGCCCAGTGGTCTGACAAATAAAGATTTTGGGGAAATCATGAACGCTGCGTCCTCCAGGCGAAAGAGGAGAGGGATCACCCAGCATATCAGCGCACAATTCAAAAGCCAGCACCCATCATGGTAGAGGGATGCATTATTGCGCATGCTGAACGATATATACATGTACAGTATACATGTTTTGGCGCAGCATATGTTGCCATCCAGACTATGTAATTTTTGGGGAAGGCCTTGCTTATTTCAGCAAAACAATGCCAAACCGCATTCTCCATGTATTGAAACAGCTTGGCTCCGCAGTAGTAGAGTCCAGGTGCTAAACTGGCCTGCCTACAATCCAGATCTATCACCCATTGAAAACATTTGGCACATGATGAAAAGAAAAACATGACAAAGGAGACCCCAAACTGTTGAGCAGCTGAAATCGTATGTCAGGCAAGAATGGGACAACATTTCACTTTCAAAACTTCAGAAACTTGTTCCTCCGTTCTCAAACGTTTACAGAGTGTTGTTAAAAGAGGTGATGCACTACAGTGGTAAAATATTCCCCTGTCCCAAATGTTTTTGTCCCCATCCAATGCCTCCTTTAATTTGTTCTTTTTGACCTAGAAAAATAGATCAGTTTCAGGTCAAACCAACCATAAATCCTGGCAATTCTTTAAAGTTCAGGGATGTTGGTGCTGAATCACAAATGTCATACCTTTCTAGAGACAGTCAGAGAGTAGCTGTCTACAAAGATCACATAGTGTGGGATCTCAAAATGAGAAATCTAAAGGGAAAAAAAACAAAACATCACTGCACAAACTGTACAATTGCGCTCAAATTCTGAGTATTTCCATCTCCTCTCACCTGGCCTTTGCAGAAAGCTGTTATCTCCTCTGTACTGGAGGTTTGTCCCTCCTTCAGCAGGATGCAGGCACACACCTGTTCGACCAGCCTCTCATCTTTTACTCCAACCACCTGCGAAACAGAACACAATTTAAACTTACCACCACAGATTATTACTGTGACATCTCCATGGTGAGAAATATATTCTCATAGACAAAAAAACAAAACAGTTTGAACTACTGTTCCCACATAGAAACAAAATTACACCTTGATGGTGGATCTTTGCCAGATACTAGTCAGTAATTCTTTGCTGCACTCTAGTGGTCTTAAATCTCACCTGCACTTCCTGCACTTTGGGATGCTTGTAGAGGAATTCCTCTATCTCAGCTGGATAGAAGTTCACCTCATGATCATGTCCTTTATGCGTCCTTCAATGCGGCAGTATCCCAGACTGTTCAGGCTGGCAGTGTCACTATATAGATAAAAAAAAAATGTATACACAGCATTTCTGTTGCACAAACATGCCTGTGTATTTCCTCTCACATTCAGCATACAATGGACACTAAAAAGTCCAAATTCATCTTACCCAGTACTGTACCAACGGTCTGCGGAGAGAACCTCTCTGGTTTTCTCGGGTTCATCCCAGTACCCATGCATCACACAACTGCCTCTGATCGTCAGCTCACCTGGGGCCCCCAGAGGGACAATCTGCCCTGTAGCAGGGTCCACCACTTTAGCCAGTAATTAAGACACACACGTGAACAGTATGCCGGAGTGTTATAGTGATGTGTACATTAATGTGTGTGTGACAAAGAAAAGCATACCTCAGTGTGCCTCACCCCATCCTTATTGTCTTTTGGGAATCTCAAAAATGTAACATATCCATGACATATCCGTTAAAACATGACGTGCACATGTTCCTGTATGCTGGCGTCTTCTCTTATAGCTCTATTTGAAGAGGTACGGAAAATGTATCCGCTCACCGTTATCTCTTTCATATTCATGTCTGTTTTCAGTTTTCTCATAATCTCGGGAGGACACGGAGAACCTCCCATGAGCCCTATATTACAGCAGCAAATACCAAGAGGTGCCTGACACATTAAAATATGTTGGCTAAACGTTACACCAAATTCAACAGTACATACTGATAGTAATCTATAAATAGTTTTTTTAAAAAATACTGTATATACACATGTGTATGATATGTGCACATTAAAATAAATTACATTTAATTTGTACACATGTACCAAGTTTTATGCTCTGTATTTACCAAATTTGTGTAGAGACCTTAACAGGGTCTGATCTTTATGGTGTAACTTGGTAGTAACTTTTCTTTGGCAAACTAGTGAGATGCTTTATTGTGGAGGAGTTATGGAAATGCAATGTGTTTAACATAGTGTTAACAGAGCTTCATTAACAGTGAGGCTGCATTAGAGGTGGATCGTAATTCTGCATGTTCACGGCATGACTCTGCAACTAATCCATCTACGGTGCAAAGCTCTATTGTTTTTCAAAATCCTATTTTTTCCTGATCTTCTGCTCTTCTTTCCACAGCTGGACAAATTCAGGAACATGATTCCCTTTGACCAGATGAACGTTGAAGACCTGAATGAAACTTTCCCAGAAACAAAACTAGACAAAGATAAACAATCTTATTGACCACACAAACCCATTGCTGAGCTGTGAATGTAGAAAACTGTCTTGATTCCATCGGCTGTATCTTCCACTGAAGAGAGGCTGCACAGTGTGTGTATAAAAGGCTTATTTTGTCCACTTAGGAGCTTATTGAATGACAGAATTTCTTCTTGGACAGTAAGAGCTGTATGAACAAAAGAAAAAAGGGAAATAAACATGATTTGTTTCTTCTTAATCAGACTTGATTGATTTCTCAAAGTAAATTCTGAAAACAACTCTCTTGTTGTTTGTGGTCAGTAAGACGTGTTAAAGGTCAACTGTGTTCACAGGCCCATTATAAACAACCTCACAGATCCCTCACAGGCAAACAACTGTTGTTTTATTACAGGATTTCTTCTCAGGCGTCATGAACTAAACTTGATCTATGGGACTGTGTTTTCTTTCTGAATTTGGTATGAAATGTCTTCCAACACTCGCTGAAAATCCAACCCTTGTGGATACACTGATGGGTATTTAAGAACACACTTGGCCAAAGTATACGGTTTCCTTCCTCGGTTGGGTCAGTGTTGTCTTTGGGAACCCACAGTGTGTTGTCAGTTTTCTGAATCAGCAGGGCAGAAGCATTCTCATCTTTGTATATTTACCCACCTAGCTAGGAACAGCCTCACACACTTGAATTAATGCCTTATTATATCAACACACACTGTACACTGTACATTAAACAGATTCAAGTCATCCATCAGTGTGTGGACAGCATTTCTACGGAACAAATGATCATCCAGCTCTTTCAGTATGCAGTGTCAGTCTTGTTCAGGCTTTGTTATGACTACAGCATAAATCTATGTTTCACCACAGCTGGAAATGTGAACGCTCTCTCTGGGATTGGAGCGAGACTTTAAACATAAAGCCTGCTTTCTGTGCTCTCACTGCACTGTTATTATGGCTTTGGTTTGTGGGCTAACACTGCACATGACTCCGTCCATCGGTGCAGATTTAATGGTGATAAGTAAAGGAATGCACCCCAGCCTCAACACTGTCTTTGGGATTCACTGAGCAGTTGTGGCACAATACAACAATTCGCTGGTGCAAGACACTTTCACCCTGCAGGAGGCAGCAACTCACTGAGAAAGAGCAACCAGATGTGTCCATCTTTGCATACATTACTGTGGATGCATGAAATCATGCTTGCTGCCTTCCAATCTGCACTGACACTGAAGTGCAAAACACCAAACACAAAAAAATGTATAGAAAAAAAAAAATCAAAAGTTGCAGTCCTGCAGTGCAAAACAAATAAAAAAAGAAAATGCAAAAACGCCCAAAACCTTAGTTGTGAGGTGAAGATGCAACATTCAAGAATATGAACCCAGAGCTCAACAACAACAACAAAAAAGCCACAAGAACAAGCAGTCTTGAAATGCAAATGCAGCAAAAAATTCTACTTCATCAGCATTGGCATAGTTTCCAGAGGACTTGGAATAGGAAGAGTTGCTGATGTAGCCAAACCTAATATTAGAGACAGACTTAGCTAACATGTCTAATTTAAGTTTGGGTATTATTTAATTTCTTGACTACATTTCTCTTATCAATTAGTCAGACTGCCTGCTGTGGCTGGGCCAGGCCTTTGCACTTCAAGACCACAAGTTTTTGTGTATTTCACTCCAGTCATACGAATCTATTATTTGAGTCATTTCTATAAAATAGACAAAAAGCTTTGGTCAAAGCATAAGAAACTACCAGGTGAATTTGTGTTAATTTTCTTATAGATTCCTTCCAGACATGTTTTAAGATCATGATGTATATGAAATACTCGAGTTTGAATAATCATTTGTGTGTGATATGGTTCACCAAACTTTTTGTTATCTTGTATAAATCCCCAAAATGACGCCAACTCCCTCTCACTCATTAAAATGTCCAGAATTTATGAATATGCAAACACATTTTTATTACTAAAGTTTAACTGCTGGACACAAGATGTCTCATACTTCATGTAAAATCCATTCTCGGTGTTTCTGAACTGGAGGTTTCAAGTTTCCGCTTCAACTGTAAATCGAAGTGAACCGGGATTGGCCGGCAAGCATGATTTGTTATGTCACAAATCATGCTTATAGACCCACCCCTTAAAAATCCGATTTTCAACGAGTACAGAGAAACTATCCGTCTTCAGCAGATGAATGTCATCAACATTTTGCACAGTGAATTTCAGACATCCAGATGTAGGAACAAGAAGACCAAAAAAAACATTCCTTCACAGTGAACATCAGGATGATAGTATATCCTTGATAAAACTCAAAAGTATAAAATATAAGTAACATTAACGTTTAAGAATTGCAGAAATAACTAAAGAGGGTGTGGAGGTGTAGCAAAAATTAAAATCTTTCAGCCAGCTTCACATTTTTCAGCAGGGCGAAGCAAAAATTGCACTGGTCAGCACGCTACAAGGCTCCTATGCCCTCAGCGCCACTCTCCCTCTGATTTCTCCATTTAGACATGCTATGCATTCCACAGAGGAGTGGCGATAATCCCCCGAAAATCTACACATTATGTCATACTGATGAACACTCGTCTCTTCAGTCTAGCTACTGGATAAACTTTGACGTGACTGTGGTGCCATCTGTACATGCAGCTCCATAGCTGCTTTCTCAAGGATCTACTTGAAAGTGCGACTTTGAAATAAACAGGTTGAAAACAACTTGAGAAAGTGGAGTAAACGATTTAAAAAGGGTTGGACTCAGAGGGGATCAAATAAATATTCTCGATAGTGAATTTATTTCTCGTATTTGTTGACTTACTGATCAAAAATACTGCTTTTAAGCCTGTGATTTGTTCTCAAACACTTAAAAAAAAAAGTTAGACCTTAGTTTTTAACTGTGTGCCTTGGTGGATTAATCATTTAGGTTGGCCTTTGACGTTTTGCGGCACAAGCAGGTTGAGAGCCATATAACAGGTTCCTCAACTGGTATTACGGGTCAGTGGCTGTCACCTGTGCGAAGCTACCATGTGAAAGAGCTATGGGAGTGCGTGACCCCCTACAGCTCTACTTTCCCTTGCCTCAGCCATTCTTTTCCCAGCTGACCGTTCAGCTGTTGCCAACACTTGTCTACTTGATAACTGTTGCCTGCAGCTCAGAACTCAGCACTCTGTTTTACAACCAGTAATGATTTTAATGAAATCCCTCTGCAGCTGTTTGGCATGTAACCCAGGAGAAATCTTTTTTTTAAGGATGTAAAGCGGGAAGTTAATTTTAATCTTTTCAAATCCAACAAACCATTAGCAAGAAATTTCTGTTGAATCTATGTTTGACACTGGGCATGTGCTGCACTGTGAGGTGGCGTCTGACAAGCCTTAAATTCCTTTGATTCTATTCAGCTTTGCTGTTGGTGTAGATTTCCACTTAACTTATCTTTTACATCTCTTATTGATTTTTTTGTTTCCAGACTTGACCCACAAGGCAAACAATTTTGGTACTTTGACTATATCATACTGCTAAATCAATCAACAAAAATGTAAGTGCAACACGTTTGTTTTGCTCCCATTTTTCATTCATGGAAGTAAAACACCTAAGACTTCTTTTATGCACCAAAATTTCTCTCAAAATTAGTTCACAAATTTGTTAAAATCTGTGTTAGGGAGCACTCTACCTTTGCCAAGATAATCTACCCATCAGACAGGTGTGACACAACAAGTCCCTGAATAACCAGAATTATTACTGGTCAAGACTGGTCATAATAAAAGGCTGCTCTAAAATGTACAGTTTTAACGTGAATTTATTTCTTTTTTATTAGACACAATTGCACATATGGCTGCATGCATTTTTATGTAGGCATTTCTAACCAGCTGTTTAATCAGCATCTTGTTGTGCCACATGTGTCAGGTGGATAAATTAATCTAGACAGTGAAAGTGCTCACTAATACGGATCTTAATACATTTGTGAGAAATAAACCTTTTGTTTGCGTAGAGGAAATCTTAGATATTTCACTTCAATTTATGGAGTGAAAAAGAAAGCTGTTGCGCTTCTATATTTACATACATTTATGTCAAGTTGACCTTAAATCGTGTTTAATTCAGGGACTGTCTAGTTGACATTGGAAACAGTAATGTTTGCAAATTAAACAGAAGAAGGATGCATCTATTCGCTCCTTTACGCTGCCCTCACCCCTCAAGAATCGATCCATCATTCTCTGTCCCAAAAGCAAACAACTCACATCCGCTCCTGTGTGAAAATCTAAGTGTTGGCTTCCTACCTATCCATCACACAAACTATTATGCTCCTCATTAAGACATCCATCAAACGTCACATGTTCAATTACGCCATCTATCACGCTCCAAACTTGCCCTGCCATTGGCTGATGATCTGTGTCACCCCACAATGCCCAAAAATGTGTGTTTCCTTTGGAGGCTAGGGGCCACGGCCTCGTCTACTCCAGATTGCAATGGCTGAATTTAGACAGGAACCTTTTTTTTTTTTTCTCCTCCCATTCATAGGCCAAGACCCAGGTCAGAGATCAAAAGGGGTTGGCCCAGTTGCCAAGGAGGAGGCAAGCAACAAGGCAAAGCCACTGGTGCTCATTGGACTGTGCAAACAGCAGAGCTGCCTCTCTGACCGAGCGTCTGACAGGCCTGAGAGGAATGGGGCCTGTGCACAGATTGTATTATCACAATCAGACAAGAAGCAAGTGTTGATGAATGACAGGTTGTATAGAGCGCACAACAAGACGGCCATTCAACACCAAGAAGTCAAGATAGGTGTAGTGACAGGATGAGCTTTTGTTATTGTGATTTGAGAATATTTCTGTAGTCTTAAAAAAATGTATTGTATCATTTAGAAAAAAAACTGATTAGAATATCAATAAATATAAAATCAGTTTAAACTTCATACTGAAATCAAGAATTTGACTTTTTACTTGTGTTTGGGATCCTCGAGGAGAGTTTCATCAACTTTCTACAGACCGGCTATCACCGTGGCACGGTGACATCATGAGAAAGTTGCACCCCTGTTGACGAGGCCTGCTGTTGCCATGGGGCCGCTGGAAATGGCACCGCGGATCCCAGTAAATGAAGGTTGTTGGGGGAGGGGATGTAAGGCAAGTAAATAAAAGCGCCATTTGCTGCATGTTTACTCGACGTCTTCAGAGCCAAATTCTGCTCCGTTATTGGGCTGCTGAGCATTTTGGGGGGCGACCGATGGCTCCTTGTAGCAGGACCCTCACACACACACACACACACACACACACACACATACACAAAATCTAGAGGACATTGGTGTGTTTGCTGAACGACTAGAGCATCCCGACTCTGCCTCTGGGAGCCATGTGAGCTGACAACCCCAGCAAACATTCACTCATTGAGAAAGAGGATGACATGGGACAAAAGGAAGAAGGAGGCAGTCTTGTAGGAGCAAACTGCAGCACCAAATCACCATTCACAAACAGAAATAATTAGACATAATGCAGACATCAGCCAAAGAGAGAGGAATCTACATGATAAAGCTTTGCAGTGTCGTGTCTTCTATCACACACATGAACTCTATTTTCGTCTGCAGACTTTGGCGAGCGCTACTGTATATTTTTGACTGGATGAGATCCCAAACGTCCCAGCCAACTTCGAGATAGAGTGAAATGTCTTGACAGGCGACCATCAGCCAAAACTAACCAGCCCTCATCTCCAAGCCATCTGATGAAGACAGTGTCTGGTTTACTTCATGTACCCATTTACTCTGCTGGAGCACACAATTCTCCGATCCTCTTTGATACTTGATATTGAGACATGCAGGCCCATGCTGTGACCCCGCAATTGCATGTTGCCGGAGACACCCAACACCCAACACCCCACTCCTTAATCCTGCTCGGCCGCTCTGCAGCGGGAGGCGGGGCAAAGGAGGCGACTGCAAGACATTTTATGAGTGGGAAACTCACGAGCCACTGGGGATTAATGAGCATTCTGGGAGGCGCTTCGGTGGCTGGTTGACCCTCACTTTCTGACGTGTTCATCTCTATCTGTCTTGAATTGGGAAGAAAATCCCAAAAATACAGAACACAACAAAACTGAGTTATTTCATCAGATAGACAACTTTGAAAAGAGTGGCCTCAAAGTACAACTTTGATGCAACTAAAGTCGGTTTACCTGTGACCACTGTAACAAAAGTGGGAACACATGGCATTTCTACTTAAAGCTGACTGCATTCAAGGTTGTAAAATAACCTGTGAAGACCGCAGTTTTATCAGTTTGGGCTGCAATATGGCTCCACGTGGAAAGAAGCTCCTTTAACAGGTACGAAACCAGTGAGACTGAAAGATAATGGGAAAGGAGCAGCAGTAGGCTACTGAACACAAGTTGAAACACAGTTGCAGCAGTGATTAGGATGCTGAAGAAGAACCACATCACCATTAACAGAAGGCACAGTGGTCATCTTCAAAAAATGACAGCATGCACAGTTTGCTATTTATGCAATACAATGCATTGAAAAACAGACAGATTTTGATTAGACATAAGGATTATCTTTTGAAACTGGTGTTTCAGTGACTGCTCAGGCAGTGCGAATGACATTGCATGAAGTCAAACTTTACAGTTAATGTCCAAGAAGAAAACCATTGCTCACAAAGATTAAACTTTGCCAGGAAGACGAAAGGGAGAAGATGGAAGGAAGCTTGATGAATATTGGCAGCACAATTTTTGGTCAGACGAAACCAAAATAAAGTCGTTTGGATCAGATGAGGTCCAACATGTTCGGCGTGGACCCGGCCAGGAGGGCGACCACAGTGACTGCACAGTGAATTTTCCAACATGGCGAACATCGCACTGTAATCCCACTCAGCAAACAATCACGTTTTTAAAGAAGATGAGTAACAAGTGATTGACATGGCCTAGTTTGTCCCCTGACCTGAAGACCACACCAATGGAGTATCTTTTAATCTTGATTAGCCGGAATCAAGAGAGTCTCTGTGTAGTCTTCAGGTCAGGGGACAAACTGAAATATTAAAAACAATCTTAGCTATGTAAGGACTACACTTGAGAGATGTCATGGCCGCATTGTGTCAGACTGGAGGTATGAGGACTGCAGCTGCGGAGTGAGTTGTGGCTCAGTGTGGGTGGCGGCTATCTGGCTGCTGGGGCGGTGTGTTTATGTGTGCTGGGGTTAGGGCCACGCGCACACTGCAGGCATACTCTCTAACACACACACACACACACACACACACACACACACACACACACACACACACACACACACACACACACACACAACACACACAAAGAAAACCACAGAGACTCTATTGATTCCGGCTAATCAAGGCAGGCGTGGTGGGGGGAGGCTGCACACGCATGTGTGTGTGAAGTCAACACATTCCCCACATTCCGGCACTTCCCAAAGAGGCATAAAATATTAGCCACTGCACTCAGCTCGGAGACCTCTCCTCGCTGCTGGGGTTCTCCTGCTCTTTAACTCCACTGCCCTTCTTTCTGCCAAGTGACCGTGCACTTTGCAGTCGCTGCAGTTTTCAACAGTATTTTTTTTTTCTTTTCTTTTTTTCCCTTCCTCTTTTTTTTTTAATTCCACCCACGAGATGACTATGCAGTGACTTCTGGCTGAATCACACAGACAGAACAAAGACTCCACATATTTACGTCTGATTTAGACTGATCCTTCTCAACTGGTAATACAGCAACATCTGACCTTGCCCATGAAGTTTCAACCCATTGCATGTGTAACAGATTGATTAAATGAACACCCTTTTGTCGCTAGAGCCAAATCCATCTGAAGACGTGCTGAGATGTACTTTATAAAACATGTGACACAGACACACATTTTTGGCTCCTAAAATAAATAATGTCACTGTGTCTCTTTTTAAAGGATATTGATCATGTGGTTTATACTGTTGATAACTTTAGTGTCCCCGGCAAGAGGCCAACTGATTATTAGTTAGAGCTTTCTTGCAGTAAGGAGTGTCTACTAATGCTTTATTGTCAAGTCTTCACTAGTAAAACAGGGCTAAGTTATCACACAGTCATGCTTGATTTAGCCCTTTCGGAGTGAAATTAGTGCTGCAATAATACCTGATTTTATTATCAATTAATCTGCCACTTTTTTTCTTATTTAATCAATTATTTGTTTGGATCATAAAACGTCAGAAATCTGTGAAGAATGTGCATCAGTGTTTTTATCAAACCTTTTATTTTGTGCCAAAGTCAGTCCAAAAGTCAAATATATTCAATTTACTAGAGTTGAAAAGAATACAAAAAAATGTAATACTCCGAATGCTTAAACAATAAAATGACTTCAATAATTAATACAAAAAAAAATCTGCTGATTAATTTTCTGTCAATTAACTAATTATTCAAACTTTATTGTTACAGCTGTGGTGAAAATGGAAGCTTATAAGAGCCGCAGGATGAATGCTGCTCCTGTTGACACCTACTGAAAAATTAGATACAGAAACAGCTTGGTTGGGAAGAGTTTCTATGCATTGGAAAAGATGGAGTATAGAGTTCACTGTTAACATTTTGGACATTAATGCTCATATTCATTGTGTGCGTGATAGACTCACCTGAACACTTTGTGCATCTGTTGCTGTGGTGCAAGTAGAACCAAGCTGATTGGCCAGAGAGGAAATAAAGAGGTAGCTCTGACAACCAGGACAGCTGGACCAGTGCAACCCAAGCAGCCAAGCAATGCCCACTGACCCTCCTCTTCCTCCTACTCCTCCACCTCCACGGCTCCTGGTCTTTAAAGACGGAGCAAAAAGGTTCGCAGTTAGGCATCGTTACCATAGAAACTCTGTTTGTATTTCCCACTGAGCAATTCCAGGACCTCTGGCTTTCAGCTGGAATTCAGACAGTCGATTGAATGCACAGGGCTGTCTGGAAAAGCCATTGTCAATGTGGGGCAACTGACTGAAAGACATTCTAGGTGCATTTCCGTTTAAGTGAAAAGGCAGACAAAAAGAGCTCTGGCCATGAACTGGATGTCATCTTAACAGGCCTGGCTCGCAGGCTGAATCATCTGGTGCAGCACAGCTGAGCGCTCCAATAACCTGATTGGTTCCTTGTGTTTCATTTGAGGTGATGAAAATGAAAAGGCCTTCGTTTAAACAGGGAGCTCGAGCAGAATCGTGCATGCCAATCAAAACTAGGAGCGTGGTTGGGGAGTGCTACTTTATGCTGCATGCCCGGTCACAGGGCTGCATTCAGGTCTGTCTTCAGTCCTCTCTCTCATACGAGGCTGCTGCGCTGGAACAAAGAGGCCTTTCACATTGACCTTGACACACGGCCACCCCATCACCACAGGAACCAACGCAGAGGAATCCACCCCAACTCTCAGATATCAATCTCTCTGTACGCCTGGCAGACAGTCCCAGCTCAAGGCTAATGCACATCATGTGAGTGTTTTTATTCCAATAGAAAATACAGAAAGAATCCCTCAGCTCTGCTATAAATATTACACTACCTAATAGTATTGTTTCAAAATAAATCAGATTTAATATAATTATTGGCCGTCTCCAATGACGTTTTATTACTTTCTAAATTAAGCATTCGGTTCCTAAAATCTAAAAAGATAAAAATAAAAATGGAAGATTCTCAAAGCTGAAGGTGATGTCCTTAAATGTCCTGTTTTGTCTGACCGACCGTCTAAAACCCAAATAATTATTGAAACAATAAAAAGTTAATTAGTTATCTGTTGATCTTATGATTGTTTCAGCTCTAATCTGTTTTAAAACTCAAAAATCTATTATACACTGTCCCAAGTCCCAAGTCAAGATACAGATGGCTTGCTAGAGTTAAAATGTGGCTACTGGAGTTTCAATTGATTATCAATTTTCCATGTTAACACCACAAACATGACCATGTGCAAGGGAATAAAAGCTTTTATTCTCAAGGGCAAAAAAAAATTATTGTTTGTTTTTTTTCTTTCTTTTTTTTTTTTTTTACAATTGTACAGCCTGAACAAAAAAAACAAAAAAACAAGAATTCAGGCATGAAATTGCAAATAATTTTTTAAACAAAATAAGAGGCTTTCACTTTTTACATTTCTGTCATAAGAAATAAATTCAGAACTGTACATCAAGCTTTTTACAAAGCACGCAGAGCTTCAACATGTACAATATTCATTCACATTTTATACACACACACAAAAAAAAAAAAAAAAAAAAAAAAAAAAGGGGTCTGCTACATTTAAAACCTTGCAGCTCCTCGTGTGCGAGAGAGGCGGTCCGAACACATTCCACGTTGCATCACGTTCAAGTGCGGCTAGTATGCTGCTTGGCAACATTCAGGAGCTCCAGCCGTTGTCTCCGGAGATTAACGAGACAGCAGGAGAGGAGAGAGAGGCTCCACCGCTGGGTCAGTCTGTAAGTCTCTGTCTCTCCTCAGCATGAACACTTGGTTCAGCTCTCCTCCCCCACTCCGTGAGGACTCGTTCTATGTCCAAGTAACCGGGTTAGTACGTGTCCACATGACAGGGGTTGGTCCCCTGTTGCTGCGCCTCGTGATACAAGCGCAGGAAGTCCTTGTAGCGCGGGGCGCAGCCCATCCAGGCCTCCCCGAACCTCACCGCCCCAGTGAATAGGAACTCTCCCTCACCGAACCTCACCCCACACTGGAGAGGCATCTTGATGTGGCCAGTCCACCTCCGTACCCTCACACCCCCAGATGCAAAGACCTGGGTCTTCTGCCTGTAGAGACGACTGATCTCCACAGTGACAGACGAGTGCTCCTCTTCCTGCTCCACCTTTGTGATGCTACCTCGTGCCACTGGAAAGAAAAGAAAGAAAGAAAAAAAAAAAAAGCAGAAAATGAGATTCAGAGACGGGTAGCAGCTATTTTTCATGCAACACAGACGGGTGTTTCCATTGGACGTTTCTGCCCACCACACAGCAGGAGGAAGCCTATAATTCTTCTGTAACTTACCAAAGTCGTTGGTGCAGACTGCTAGAAGCATCTCGGCATCACTGCAGGGCTGACAGGGCGCTAAGAGGAAATAAAGAAAGAGGTCCAACGAGTTTAGAGAAGGAAATTGACAGAGAACTACAAACAGAAACAGATTTATTTGGCAGTCCTGATCATATAGCACGATACAAATCTTGTTGACAGGTCCACAACTTTCCAGCTAAGTACCTCTTTACACAAATACACAACTGAGGCAGGGCCAGCAATGTTTGAGTGTGTGTGTTCTTTACACATAAACACAGACAATTAGGCTGACAGTAATTTCCATCCCAATAAATGATGATTTATTTACAAACAGCAGAGCGGGACTCGGCAGCCATGAGCTGGGATTTTCAGCAGAGGTGAGCAGGCATGCTGCTGATAGTAAAAAGTAGTCAATCTTTATGGCATTAAATGAATGTGCATGCCTGGGTGTGTGCTTAATTCTCGCGGGGGCTGTTAGGTCAGCTTCACCGCCACAACGGGAACCCTTTTGACGCTCCATGACAAACAGGCACCAGATGAAAAGGATGAAGGAGAGCAGCGAGACGAGGAGAGGCTACGTCTCTGACCTGAGCCCTGCTCGCACTCCAGCAGCCTTGCTGCGACTCAAACTCAAACTATTACATCGAGTAAAGTTCTTAAAAGCCTTAAAAGTGAAGTCATTTTAGAGAGAAGGCAAATAAAGTTCAATATTTCATGCACATCCCACAGTGCGCTCTAATAACTAGAGAGGAAATCATTAAGGGTAAAAAAAAAAAAAGAAAAAAAAGTGATGTAAATGAAACGGCCTGGACAAAGTGCCCGAGGCAACGTTTCAACTCTGACTGCAGAGCAGCTACTCAGCCTGCCCACCTCCAGACAGCTTTATAGCAGGAGAAAGGGCCCCAAATGAGAGCAGTCAAGTCAATAATTAGTTGACTCAGGTGGTCCTATGCCTGGCCTGACCAGAAAGCCTTTATTAGCCCTCGACCTGCTGCGGTTTTTACTCAGCGGCAGAGTGGCACTCAGGAGCAGGTGGGGAGAGGAGGAAGAGGAAGAAGAGGAGGAGGAGGAGGAGTGGGGGCAGAGGGAGGAGGAGTGTCCAGTCAGCAGTGGGTTGAGGGTGGAGGAGGATTGGTTGTCTGTCCAGAGGAGGAATGGTTAAAAGTGTTAACTCAGGTGCATCGGCTGCACCGGAAACCACCCTGCTTTACATGACTTGTCATAAATCTTAAGCATGATAATTGTTCCTGTAAAGAAATGATGCATTTCCAGGGGGAAAATGTGCCGACTGTCAGCCCGAATTAAATCGAACAACACTTGTTGCTTAAAAAAAAAAAAAAAAAAAAAAAAAAAAAAAAAGGAGCTATGTGCCTTCCATCATCTTTAGGATCACAGCTTCTTTTTTTTTTAGCCGGCTTGTCTAAAGTTAAAGGTACAGGGGTAAGGGCTGTTTAAGGTCAGCTCGTGTAGCAACACCAGTCGCAGCTACATCGCTAAAGAGAGATCAGGGGTCAAACAGCCACAAGCTCGGATGGCTTCGGAACAGCTGGAGCGCCAGGAGACTTCAGAGAGGCCGACCTCGCCCGGAGCCCGGAGCAGAGTGCAAGCTCACTTTGAAGTGAGCCCGCGTGCTGCCACAGCATCAGGCGGCGCAGCGAGCCGAGGCCTAAACCCGGGAGGCTTTTCTTTTTCTTTTTTCCCCCCCCCGTACTTTCTTCCAAAGCAAAGCCGAGCAGAAGGCTCACATGTAAGACATGAAACAGAACCACAGGAATGGGCCGAGAGCCGAGTCAGCATCTCTCCGGCCCCGTGCACATGCAGCGCCACTCTGATCAGAACCACTTCACAGGAGCAGCGAGGGATGAGGGATGGGAGGAGCGATGAAGGAGTCTTCCCTGCAACATCTGGGCCCAGATGCATTCCACGGTAATGGAGCACAACTTTGCTAATGCCGCTCAGCGCAGACGAAAACCACTTCAAACAACCAGGAAGAGAGAGGGAAAATATATGAAGGGGAGAGGAAGGAAAAAGGATAAATACTCAAATGATAAATAGACAAGAAAGAAATTAAGAGGTAGGAAATAGTTAAGACTGAGGTCTAGGAGAGGGGGAAATAATTTAAGTGAGCTGAAAGGGAGGCCGAGGGAGTGACAGCAAGAAACGAAGGAGTGGAGGAAGGAGGGGGGTGGGGGGAGAAGAGGGGGGGGGGGGGGGGGGGGGAGAATAAGCCTATATGCTCCTAGAAGTTCCTCCCAACATCTGGTTGGAGATACATTCCAGCTTGATGGTGAGCAACTCAATCCCAGCACAGCGGGTCAGAGAGAAGAGGAAGGGAGAGGAAAGAAGCAAGACAGAAAAAATAAAAAAAATAAAAGAAGATGAAAAGAAGCAAAAGGAGCAATCAATCCACCATTGCAGCCTTCAGATGACACGAGACCAATGTCTTTGTGAATCATCCCAGTGCTATCTCAGGCCACATTACAGCACCAGATTATACTGCAGGGCTGAGCCGAGCACACTCATGTGGTCAAAACAGCTTCACCCCTCTACGTTTAACCCTCTCTCTCTCTCTCCCCCTCTCTCTCTCTGCTGTGCCAGATAGTGACGCAGGATGTGGATATGCGAGCCCAGAGAGCCATAAAAACAGACCTGGGCCTGATACTGCTCATATTTTGCTTTCGGTGGAAAAAAAACACAACAAAAAAACCCCACAGTCGCTTGCACAGTTGCACAGCTTGAAAATGTTTCAGGTTTGGCAGGTACGCAGTGTGAAAATAGATGGCTGTTTTTCAGTGGAGGCCCTCTGCTTGGCGGTGCCCCTCCACACACAAGCCATCCAAAAAAAGAAAAACAATTAAAGCCTGCAGCTCAGTATTCTCTGGTCCAGTTAAGCGTGAACGGTTGTGAAATGAGCTGAGAGGCGATATCAACATTTCATCCTAAAAAACACACCGTTTCACAAAGGCTTCACATTTTGATGTTTTAATACTCGGAGTGAGAATTTGACGAGGAATATATTTTTCCAAAACCGTAATGTAGAGACAATGCTGCTAGAAAAATAGACTTTGGCTTTAGTATTTGCAGTGTGCTGGAGCAAATGCTGACTTTCCTACTATTAAAGTCCAACTTAATAAAAGTTTCCACCAGTAGATGGCTGCATTTAGTGTGCAGCACACACCACAGAGACAAAGCACAAAGGAACTCAGTTCTGGGGGGAATCAATCAAAGGCAAGTCTGCAGACCTTCACCAGGGACACCAAGATAAAAAAAAAAAAAAAAAATACAAGACAACTATCTGCAGGTTTATCGCTAATATTGTGACACAGATTCACAGAAGCAGAGATGCACCTTACCGCTAAGAGAGCGTGCCTCTGCTACGAGCCTGTCGCTGACCAGCTCGTACTGGAACGCCGTAATCCGCCGGCTGATGTCCAAGTGCGGGATGGCCTCGATGAAGAGCGCCCCCTCCTGAATGCTGAAGCAGTGCACCTTGCCCTGAGCCTGGTCCTGCTCGCGCAGCAATAACCGCAGCTTGCCATTGCGGTCCAGGTAGATGTTCGTGCCACTGGAGTCAGTGGAGGTTTTGATGCAAACCGAGAGCCGAGCGGCAGCGGGGGAGACCGTGTTGGGTCGGAGGTTGACGATGATGGCCCCCGTGGGATAGAGCCACTCCAGAGAGCCTTGTGAGCAACGTAGGTACACCTGCTCCACATCCCTGGCGTGGCCTTCGTGGGTCAGACCACTAGAAGAAAAGAGAAGGTGAGAAGTCAGAAAACATGAACCATGATACAATAAAAGTGGTAAAAGTGTACAACTACAGAGGCTAATAATGTGAACGCTTTTATATGGAAGAGGTGTTTTTTCAAAACTCATGATGAACCTTTTTTTTTTGTCCCGATACAGCATTAAGATTATTAGTTTCTGGTCATTTATAGACTGAATTAACTGACCAAGGTGAGGACCTCTGGCAGACTTGCGAGAACATTGGACCACATTCCTCCTAAAGCATTAAGGCCGTGCGCAAGACTGGCTGCATGACCAGTCACGAGCCGGAGCAGCCAAACTGACCTCAGCTCCAACACACACTCCCCATACCACATTGTTCCACCCAGAGCTTTGGCAAAACGCACCGCTGGCAGCCTGCCTTTGGGAAGAGTTTGGAGGCAGAAATGGATGAATGGAGGGACACAGGGGCTTCTGGGCAGACAACAGCGGCAACAGTAGCCGGGCCTGCTGCATGCAAGTGCAAATGCAGGTCACGCACCGAACCTCCCCTTGCTTTCAAGCCACCAAAGAGACTGGAAGAGACTTGTCCGGGCAGCACTTCGGACTCTGGCGCCAGCGTGACCAAACGACTCCCTCCAAAACTTAATGCCTGGTCAGGGTTTGAAAACTCCAGTATGTCAGTCATTCTGTGGCAAAGCCAGAGGCAGGAAGCCATCAGCAGTCTACCAGCGTGCGCATGCCAAGCTAGTGGTTTGACTCTGAAGGAGGAGGAGGAACGCCCAGTTTCCTGAAAATGAGATGCTGAAATTCAAATTTGCCGTAGATCTAAAGTAAGCCGTGGCACATGCTGAGCATATGCAGCAGAAGCCCCATAACCAGACTCCCCTCAACACGCCTCTAATTAAGTCCTTTCTAACTTCATCACTTCTGCATGCAATTAAAGGAGATTAGTAAAGAGTCTCACTAATGAACAACAGATTACTTGGTGGAAAGCTCAAAGTATTGCCTCCTGAGTGGAGGATGAAAATCAAAACCACACTATTGGGAGGCACAGATCTCAAGTGCAAAACAGAATTTCAGCAGATGTTTGATGGGAGGTGAAACCTCCCAGTATAGAAAATATTTCAAAAAAACATAAACCTGAGGGTCAAAAATGTAAGGCTGTGAGATCTGCACACACAGTGAGGATTATTTTTTTTATTTTATGTATAACGTTAATTTTGAGACGAAAGCAAGAACTAATGTCAAGTTTACAACATCTGAAAAATAAAAGATTGGATGTAATCAGTAATGATTCAATGTCGGTTATAACGTTATACTTAAAAGTTCATACTTTTTTTTTTTTTTTTAAAACAATAGGCAAGACTTTTATGTTTTTCTCCTTAGCAGCCGAAGTCACATCTCAAAATTATTTAACCAGTCATTCATAAATCCAACACAACCCCAATCACACGTGTCTCCGAAACAACTTAAACTCGTCACGAATTTAACGCAGCTTAAAATTTACGTCGGACAGTTTTTGTTGTTGTTGTTGTTGTTGTTTAATTGCGGCCAAAACTTTGTGATAATTTGCGTCTTTTTGCCGTTTGACTGCGCTAACTTGGCACACATCAGCGCGGCGGCGTCTTGAGTTTCGGTCCCAGTCATTCCAGGTCGCCGCCAGGCTGCAGCTCAATTTACGTTCACATTTACTCGCATTACGGTGGATTTCTTTTTTTTCTTTTTTTTTTTGCATTTTAAATCTGGCATTTAATAAAAAAAACAAATCCGTGAGTCTTACCTGCCCTTCCAGCTGCACTGGTCGCTTGAGTACTGGCAGAAAGAAATCCGGCAGAGAAGGAGAAGAGGCAGCAGGGAGGCCAGCATCGGGGTGAGCATGTTTATCTCGCCTCACTTTGCCTCCTTTCGAGCGAAACTGTGATCGAGTCCACCGCCGTCTCTCCAGCTACATGGCGTTTCCATGTGCCCCGGGTCCGCTCCGTGTGCTTCCCCCCCGGGGTTTCTGCTTTTATTTTGTCGGGAGGTTCAGATGAATATGGGCGCTTTTTTTTTCTTCTTCTTCTTCTTCTTCTTCTTTTTTCCCACCTCTCAGAATTGGTCCAAGCGCTCGGAGCTTGACAAGCCCTGCGTAAAATGTGGAGCGAGTTCAGCTCCGACTCCGCTTCAACAGCCCTGATTGCTCTCCACGTCACACCCGATACGCAGCAGTTCAACGCGTATGCTGCGTTCAGGTACTCTGCTGCGGCTCCGATCCGACAGCTTCGCAGTATAACGTTCTCCTCGTGTAGCGTCACAGTGCTTTTGGAGTACAGAAAATTGATTGGAGTACTTTGTTGTACGCGAGTAAAGTGGCACAACTTAAAAGAATACCAAATAACAGCAATGTTGTAGTTGCGTGATAGCAAACGGAATGCATATCAGCTAATTAATAGAGTATTAATAAATACATCAAACATCGATTTACATAGTGACAAGGGATGAAAATTACCAGTTGACCCATGATACGCAAATATAGCAATACCTAAGTCACAATAAATAAATTATTGCTATTTTAAACATTTTGCAATATGCTGTGTAATGTTATAACTTATATTACGATATGTTGTAATGTATTGTGCTTTTTAAAAGCCAATTATTGTCCCCAATGGAGACTTTGTCCACATCTGTTTTAGCTAATATAATAAAGTTTTTAAGTTTGTTGATCTCACTTCAGTCATTTTTGATCAAGCAGACAGACTAACCAACGCTGTCATAAATAAATGACAAATATAAATGATAAATATTGCATGCACCTGACAAATTTGTTTATTTATGTATGTAATACAATTTGGTGTCCATTGATTTATACAGTGTTACCATGAATAATAAGAACTTTTCTGTGTTGATTTTCCCCACCCCTTTCTAATCATAGAAAGTGAGAATATTAGGCCACTATGCATTTTAAATCATCATCACGTAGCTGAGTTAAGTAAGTTGAGTTTTTACATTTGAGTAATTTGATCATGTCAGGAAATCCCCATCTTCCACATCATTGTTTTTGAAATGTTTTGAGATTGGTAGCTCAACTCATCTGACATTAGGCAGAAAAGTTCTGACAGCACTTGAAGGCAGCATGAAAGTTTTCTGGAAAGGACAACAACAACCATTCATGCTCAGCTTGTGTATCTTTCAGGAAAATATGTACTTTTAGTAATAATGCTTTAATTAATATTTGCCACATAGTTTAACAGGATAACCTTTTTTATTCTAAAGCCTGTCAAAGAATATAATGTTATACAATAATCAATACAGTAATCATGTTAATTGATTATGATTTGAAAACTGCCACCACAATGATTTGGAGATCAAAGGAGCTTGAACATAATGAATCAGCCCTTCCTCTGAAGTAACATTAAGTTTAACTGCGACTTAACAACATTCCAGCAGTATTCAGCAGAGCTGGAAAGGGCTAAGCATCGGCGGCATCTGGTCAGAGCCTTTCAGACATCTGCAAATATTGGTCACATGAAGGTATAAACGAATCAAAGTCACAAGTATTGGCCAAGTAAATATAAATGCACATGCTGTTTTGTGAAATAGTAATGTTATTTTGTTTAGTGTCACAGGGGCTCTGTGATTCAAATGTATTCTGCATTAGTTTATCTGCTGATGAATCTAGAAAACCACATGCCAGAAAACCAAACACTGTGTTCCTGACACCTCTCTGGTCAAACAATCATTTTGAAATATCCAGTGAAAATAAATCAGGATTCATTGATTTACAACTTGATGAGACACAAGTCCCATCCAAAGTTTCAAGATAACCCACGTGACGCTCCGTCTTTATTGTTTCCGAGAGCTGCAGGGACTTGTAGAGCGGCAGGGTCCGTTACTACAGGGTGCATCTGTAAACATAAACTACTCATCACTCAAGGGAAGGATCCTGGGCAATGACAGCTTATGAACAAGATGTTTTTGTGCGCGGATGGCATGGGAAAGAAACCCGTCTGACGAGGAAAACCAGAGCAGTTTGTAACTGCTACTTCTCCTCTCTGGTTTCTTGGAACCTGAAGGTGGTTGTGGCTGCTTAATGATCGTCGTGTCAGTGTTACTGACCCGACATGCAGGGTACATGTCCGGACTTGGGCCACATGCCACCAAAGGGCCCCACAAACCCCAGATGCATGTGGTGAGAGGTTTTTAATTTGACCATAGAGTTGACTGTAAAGTTCACTCTGTAATAACGTTGCATAAAACCCTCAGCCATCTCCCAAACATTGAGCAACTCTTTAGTATTGTTTGTGTAATCTGTATGAGCAGTTTGGCTGGTGAGCGTGGTTTCTGTGTTGAAGTATTGCAGGTTGTCTGGGACAAGTTATACATCTTGATGAGGTAACAGAAACACAAGTCGTGTTCAGGCAAGCTATCTGAGCCTCTATCACAATGACACCTGCGCTGCAACACCGGCGCTACACATGTCAGAGGTTCCCTGTTCATTACTATGTTCAAATTTTACAAGATCAAAGTCCAATGAAAATCAAATATCGGGAGGTATGGAGTTAGAGGGGAGGTCACCAGACAACTAGTCCTTAAGCTCGAGCTCAAGCGACATACTGCTTCTAGCATGACGTCAAAATATCCAACTGAACATGTTCGCAGGCACGTTGCATTGTGGGTACACCAGGTGTAGTATGCATTACAATTGAGTAAGCTTACAGCATACTTAAAACTTGAGAGGTCAACAGCAGAATAATAAATAATCAGCAACATTCAATTGTGAACATTCAGTGCTTTTCTCTACTGAATAACATCTAAAAAAGGGAGCATTTGGAGTTTTAGACTGTCGGCCAGACAAAACAAGCCTTTTTAAAACGTCACCCTCGGCCCTGGAGAACTGTGCTGAACATTTTCACATTCTTGGACATTTGACAGGCAAAACAACTGACCAAAAAAATGTGATTAACAAATCAATCTGTTGTGAAAATAATATGGAGTTGCAGCAAAAGTGGCCTGGTTAGAATGACAACTGGGATGTCCTTTCTCTTCCTAAAAAATATTGCACTGCCCTTGTCTTGTTATTGCAGTTGCTTGATTACTTGCTGCCAGTGTTTTTGTTATTTTCGCTCTCATTACAGCTTCAAGGAAGTAGGTTGAGCTCTCACTCTCCACCTGTCAGAAGTCTTGCTGGTGGTTGGGGTCTGTGGGGGACAAATCAACGACATATTCCAGGAGGCTGAAAAACAGGCGGTTAATCATATGGTGCGCTCATAATGTTGGTTTGTAGATTGGCACAGGAGCCCTGGTGTTCGACGGAGAGGCGGTGAGGTGCAGCTTAAATTAGAGGATTAAGTGCGTTTGGTAAATATGTGTTATATAGCCTGGCATAGTGAGGTGGAGAAGCGGGGGAGTTTGAGTAGTTGAGGCGCGCGGGGTGGGGGGTGGGGGTGGGGGGTGCTTGCGTTTTTGGGGGATGGTAGGATTGTTTTTTTTGTAAGGCCTGTTGTCCCGAAGTCCTGCTGAGTGTGACTCATTTTTTCGCCTGGAGCTTGCCTCCAGGTGAAAAAGCAGTCATAAAGTAGATTGGGCTGCTGACAGGATGTGATTTTTATGTGTTTGCATGTGTGTTTTTGCGTGTGTACCACTGGTAGTCCTCACTTCGCCCTTTGTCTTCTACTGCTGTTTTTTCCTTAATTGTTTCACAATGGTAAAGCAAGAAACCAGGCTTGTCGATGATTAAACAAATTCAAACTGTTCCTGGAGTACTACAAAAACAGATCTGAACAAACCTATTGTTCACTGTGGCATTTTCTCCTCTGGGTTTATTTATCCATTTGGCTGCAGTTAATTTTCAACAACCTTCCCCTCAAGTTTAAACCTCCTGCTTAGAAAACCAGTTTGATGACCAAACTGCTGCTCTCTCTCAGCCAGTCTCAGCCTGTTTTATTAAGCCTACTATCTTGGGCAGATAAACAGTAAACTGCAGTCACACAAGCATGTCCGATATCTTGTGGTATGTTGGAGCAGATTGAAAGGCGCTGATACCATCGAGAGGCCGTCTGCCTGTCATCATCCCTCTCTGGCTCCTTTCCAGACTGTCAGAAATGCAGCTGAGCTCAAACCTGCATCACATTCCTCTCAGTAAACAGGAACCCTGTCATTTTGAAGTGCTAACTGAAGACAGACGTGGTGTTTGTATCTCCGCTGACACCTTGCATGGCTTTGTGGGTAATTTTCTCTTTGCTCAAACAACAAGGTGATGAACATGGTGTTCATCCCAGCCATGCAGCCTCTGTTTCTCAATCATCAGCGCCGGTCACTGGCTGTGCTGCTGGTAGTAAAGTCCATACTTCCAGCAAGTGTGAAAGTATGTGGGAGGAAAGTGACATATTTGAAGTATGCAGCAACTGGAGCATCTCACTCAAAATTCCCTGAAGTTTTTGCAAGCCAGCGAAGACAAAGCCTGTCTTTTGTTTCTGCCCCGGTGATGATGTATAGCTCATGTGCTTGTGGGAGAGTAAAAAAAACAACATACGGAAATACTGAGAGAAGAGAAGCCAAAGTGGGGAAAGATGGAAAATGTCACGTTGTGTTCCTTGTGGTATATCTATAGAAGGACAAGTGAAGGGTGGCAGAGGAGATTAGAAGTTGCCAAGGCATTAGCACAGTCACGTTGTCAAGTCCTTGCCGACTTAGCCACTGATGCCGCCGAGCTGTTCTCATCACTATGCTATCAGCACTTTCACGTCCCGCTCTTAACAGCACACACAAACCTAAGGAACTACGGCACCGTGGGCTCATCAAAGGAATTTGGGTCACAGGTCGGTCTGATGGGGCACTCCTCCTGGCAGGTGTGCAATGCTCATCAAAGCAGCAAAGCGCAATAAAAGTGAATTTAACTCTGCTCTGCCTTCAGATTTCACAGAGATCAGATATGGGTTAGGCCCGCCTGCGGGTCCAGGTGGTTCTGAGGATTCAGGATTAGTCAATCAGCAGCCAAACTGGCAACTGGCAATAAAAACCCAGCGACCAGTACTGTAGGCAAAAATCTGACTCGCTCTGAGGAAAGCAGCTCCGTGTGTTTAAAGTGCTCTTTCTCCGAGGTAGACAGGACGACTTCCGCTCCCCAGATTAGCCGCGGTGATCTGATTCTCATGGCTTCCTCTGGCCCACATCCCTCCTTCTCCTTCATGGCCCTGCGACATGAGAGTTTCCTTGATGGGTACGCTCATTCTTCGATTTGCTCGATCAGTCCAGGATGCTGCACACAAAAAGCTTCAGCCATTAGGCCGGCTGATGCTAGGTGACAGCCATGATAGACTCAGAGACTGTGGGGGTGGGAGGGGAGAGGCAGGAGCGCTTTCCTTTGTTAATACCCAAGTTCTTTGGCTCACACAAGTAGATCGGCTCGTTCTATCGGCCCAGAGACCCTGGCATCTTTCCTGTGCATTACTTAAGCTTTAGGTCTCTACATCAATTTCAGCAGGACACTTAAACATTTGATTACGCAAATACAATGTATTTCATACGGGCTGGTTGTGCTTTTCATTAGCTAAGTTTCAAATTCTTGTTACAAAAAAAAATGAAAACAGATTCTTATAGAATATTAACATTGCGGGGGATGTCATCTGTGTTCAGTCAGAGATGTAGTGATCTGACGGTGCAGATGAGGCTTCATCAGACTCCCGGGACATTTTCGGTTGATGGTTGGGGTTATGTTTCTGGTTTTGGCTTCTTTATACTTCGAGGAAGAGATCTTTGAGGAGATACCTCCCGGCTTTCCCCATGTGGTTTGGGGTGAAAACTAAACAGAGAAAACTTAACCATAGACACACTTGTTGAAGCCATCTACAAACAAAAGAAAAACAGCTGCAGTGGTGGAAACAACTGAGTACATTTAATCAAGTACTGTAAACTACTTCATAACTTTTCAGAGAAATAATATATATTTTTTTTTATGCAATACATTTACCTATCAACTGGAGTTACTTTGAAAATACTGCACCAACTGTAAACGTTTTCTTTTTTTTATTTCTTAAAAGAAATATTTCTTTTTTTTTTATTAACTACTGATCTTGTTAAAGTCTTATTTTGTATAACTACGTGGAAAATGTCAACCAGTCTTTACAAGAGTCAGCTGTAAGAAGGGAAGATGTGCCTTGATTCTGGAGCAGTTGTTATTTTCATTTTCTTTCAGGATTTTTACTCTAATTTCTAAAATGTCATAGACGTCATAGGTGGAGGGAGGACATTTGGGGTGCTTATATGGACCAAAATCACGGGACTTAAACCTGAACAAGTCTGTGAAAAGCAAGAGTCGAAGTGGATTTCTTTTAAGTAACGCAGGTAACTTGCGTCCATAACATATGTAAGGTTACTTACGGAAATTGACATATTTTAACACAATCCATGGTCATTTTTTTAACCTTTACTAAGTCGTTTTTGTGACGTGTCACATTTAACCCAGACTATGATCTTTTTCGACACCTAACCACATGGTTTTTTGTGTCCAAACCAAAGGCAACTTACTTTCACAAAACATGACACTGACATGGTATCCTCTAGCAGATGAGGGCCATTACTCGTTTCAGCACGATACCTCGTTGAAAAGTTACTTAGTAACATGGGGATTTTTTTTGGTAACAGACATGATCATCATAATACAACATAAATGGTTCAAATTAAAAGAACCTTTACAAGGATTAATATTGAAATGTATAGGGTATCATGCTCTAACATTAAACACGCTGAAAGGAATGATTCTATCTCATTAACAGTTGTAAATAGTTTAATGTGCTTTCTTTTATATAAATGTTATTTTCCACCATACACTTTGGATAGATTTTTGATGTAGTCCCAGCTACAGTCATCTGTCTTAAAAAAAACAAAAACATTTCTTCTCAAAAAAAAAGTTACTTATTTGAGTCAGAGAGCGTATTTGAACTTCTATAACTCCGTGTCAGTAGCACCTACAGTGATTGTGACTGTTGGGGATAAAATGCAATAATCAGGTTGTTCCTTTTTAAAAGAGACCAAACTCATGCATGCTTTCACTTTACTTTGGGTATGTCTTGATCGGGCATTTTCCAGGAATGTTAAGATTTTAATTTGATCTAATTTAACATTTATTCTATCTGATGCAACCATCCAACTGGCAGCACTCGTTCAGTACAATTCTGTTCACAATAACAAGCTTACACAAGGAGAGAGAACCAGGAGAGGAAATGCAGGAGAGGAGAACAGTTGCTCTATTGTGTTTATCCACATGCAAAGGTTTGCATTAGTACAAGGTTTGCAGGGAGAAACAGACATCAAACCATTGAGAACAAAACAATGAGTCAAATCCTGGTGTAAACCAAGGATGATGGCTTTTTATGGAAATTCTGACCCAGTAGGTCAGATTCTTGGATCAGTGATACAGAGGGGTCTTTAAGATACTCTGGCACCCTCCTGAATGGATTCATTTTGCACGTAACGAGAGCTGGATTTCGGAAACCCAGAGTTCTGACATTGGCGTGGTCTGTTCCGAAGGTGATACTCGCCTCATTTGCTGATTCACACACTGACGACAGCTGTGTTCACTGGTGGGGAGAGGTAAGAGTCAGGGAATACAGAGATAAGAACCACTTGAAGGTCAGAAAGAAGACAAAGAGTTCTTCTTGAGGCTTTCAGATTCCAGAGCAGACATATAACCAGCAATTGCATGTCATCCTACCCTTCAGCACTAAACATGGAGAAGCAGCATTCAGTTTTTATGCTCCACATATCTCGAACAAACTCCTAGAAACCTGCAGGTCTGCTGCAACTCTCAGCTCCTTTAAATCAAGGCTGAAAACGTTTCAGTTTGTCTGTTGAAATGTGCTGTACAAATAAACTTGCCTTGCCTTTATAGTACGAGTTACAATGAGTGGTTCCTCTTTTTAACACATTCTTCCTGTAGTGCAATTATGAAGTCTTAAGTATATCATAGCATAGATCCTTTTGCTGCTTGTGTTGCACCACTGTCTCCGAGATAAGACTGTTGCAAATATCGTTTATCTACTTTATCTGTGATGGTTGATGAGAAACTCTGAATCTGATTAATCCCAAATTTTTAATGCATTTTACTCCACGGACCTCCCTAAAACACAAACCTTTTTAGTTAACCCTCGTGTTGTCCTTGGGTCAAAATGACCCGCAGCTGTGTTCAACCAAGTTCTATTTTATTTCTATATTTTCAAATTTTTTTTGGGATCATTGGTGACAAGGATGCTGTGAGGGTTTCTTTAAACCAAAAAATAAAATCCCCAAAAATATAGAAATAAAACAGAACTTGGTTGAACACAGCTGCGGGTCATTTTGACCCAAGGACAACACAAGGGTTAAGCTATTGGCATATTAGGTTTTATACTTTTGTACCTCTTGTGAGCAATAAGAAAGTATACATCTCAAAATATGAGGAAATTCTTTCAGAGCTGCAGCAGGAAGTCCACTGATCTTTTCATATTACTGTTCACCCTTGTTACATGGCATTGATACATTTTAATCTAGACTTTCTTGCCCAAAACTAACAACAACACAGGCTGTCAGAGCTGTTTCCTTACAAGGTCATATAAAGTCTATCCTCTATCACCTAAAATGGTCGTTTCTCAGCTTTGAGCAGACCATTATGCAGAATATAATATTATGCCTTAGTTCTTCTTTTTCTTTTTAGGGCCTCTTGAATTGTACGTTTCATCACTACCCCACGCCTGCAAAACTGAAACTGTTTTAAAGGAAATGCCACTTACTAAAATCAAGAATGTGAAAAGGTTACACAAACTCAGCAAACATGCTGGGAAATATTTTTGTCAGACTACTTTACATTTTAAGTAGCGAGCATGCTGCTTTTACCAGTAAAATGACCACATTTCATAATCATGTTCCTTGGTGTGCTCTTACAAGATCCGTTTTCTGAAGAACTTGGAAGAAACTAAAACATGCCGGTGCTCCAAATCACTGCTAAATACTCTATTCTCTCATTTGTTTCATTGCGTCACATTAAAAAAACAACACAGACATGCCAAGGCACGAGGCAATTAATAAAGAGTTTAACACACAAATAACCTGTTAGGTGTGTATCCTGCATTCACCCTGAGGTCAGTCTGCCAAAAGGGCATGGAGTGAAATGACGAACCATTTTGAGCTGAACAGGTATCCAGTAAGCACGGATGGAAATGGCCTCATTAATTTCTGACGTGCATTAAGACACCTAGTCACTGTTTAGTTTGATATTCTTTTCTACATGTATATCATAAGCAGCTATATTAAAAGCCTGAAAATAATCATCTGCAAGAATGCAACACAGCAGATAGATGGGCTGTGGATAAAAAAAAAAACACCTGCAAGGGCACCAACTTTATTACACTCACTCTGAGGTAGTCGGAGACAATGTGCTGAAAGGCCACAGCACGATATTATTTTAGGGTTTAAGCAGGTGGCTCTGAATGTAGAGAGAGTATTAATCCCCCTGTCTTTAGTAACCTGGACGAAGTTGAAAGTGGCTGATGTGCTGACTGAGTGGAACAAGGAGGCTGTCGCTGCCAGATCAGCTGCAGGATCAGCTGAGGGATCATGGGAGCTGAGCATGGAGGCTGTGCTGTGTGATCTTATTATTGTGCTTTGTGGTAGTCTGCACTCTACTCCACTCTTTGCCCGCCTGGCTTAGCCGTGCTAAGCAGCTCACCGTTTGACACACACACACACACACACACACACACACACACACACACACACACACACACACACACACACACACACACACACAAACACAAACACTCCTTAGCACTGCAGGGCTGAATCAGCAAGTTGTCTGGCCGGTTTGTGCATCTGACCCACACACGTACACACCTAGAGCCGTGCAAGGCTGGCACACTCCACACACACTCCACGGAGTCACATGCTCCGGTACGCAGACACGCTTCAGCAGGTCATGAGTCATGTGGAGCCACATGTGGTAACATATCAGATATGTTCAGAGCAGAGGACAGGGGGTCCACAATGTGAGAACAAATATATGATAGAAACTACATCAGTAGCAAACATACTGTGGTATCAGACAAAATATCAAGCATAGTATCGTTAAAGGCTTATTGCAGATTTCTGAAAATATCTGCACCTTAAACAGACACATCGCTGTATTTGTAGTCCTCGGCTGAATGTGTCCTTGTGTGAATAAGTCCATGTTATTGTAGCAGCAGACACCTGTTGAAACACAGGAGTCTCCGTCATGATGAGACATGCGTCTACGCAGGTGAATCACAACCAGCTGAAAGAGCAGCAGGTGACCCAGCCACGAGCATGAACACACACACACACACACACACACACACACACACACACGTCACTCTGACGCACACAATCACAAAGGAGCCCTGAGCTGAGTGCAGAGAGTGGACTGTACTGAAGATCACCTGATCAATGTGTCCAATGTAGAGCTGCAAATGATGCCTGGATCTAAACCAATTACCATCCTCGACATCTTTTTGAAATCAAATAACAAACATTTAAATAACATCTGTATTGTAATTAGCACTGCTTTTTAACTACCTTTTGTGTTTCTGAAACTAAATACAGATTGTTTCCCTGAAGTGAGATGAGATCCACATTATTCAAAGCAAGATAAAACATGCTTTCACACATGTCTGACTCCGTGTGCAGCCCAGACTGCAAGCGAAGCTAAGTGGCTTTGAGCCCCTCATCCTTTCCAACCATATGATCAAAATACCAGGATATGTCTGCGAACAAAGCCAGCGATTCAGCAGTGGGCTCGCTCCGCACCTCAACCCCTGTCCCACTCTCATCTTGCCAAGCCTCAGATCCACCAGCAGCCCGGGAAGTTATACTACACACAATGGGCCCATTGGAGGAGCTGCGGTAACACCATAATTGTTACAATCTTTCCATTCAGGTGAAAGGCACACCCCCTCTTTTGACTCGCAGTGACATTTTGAGAGGTTTGTAGGCTTTCAGTGATATTGCTTTAATCAGATAGAATGAAGGAAAACATGGGTGGCTCAGGCTGTGGCTGGAGCCTAACTAAGCTGCTGTTTGTATTTTCATGTGTGTCTGCAGGAGCCGAGGACGGGGCCACAAGCTCAGCTGAGCTGGAGTGACAGATTTAATAACATCCTAGTATTTTCACGAGGTGGTTCAGTGATCTGTGATGAAGGACCAGTCTATCGGAGAAGTTTAATAATTATTTGCTGCCAATCTTTTAGACCTCAAATGAGAAATTATATTTCTACTTGGATGATATTGCTAAAAAGCAGGTCAGTGTAATGATGTATCAATAAACATGCTGAAAATCTTACATCCACAGCTTCTTCTGGGTCTAGTTCACTTACTTTAATCTTTCCCTCCACTTTCTCTTATCATGGGTTTTATTTTTAACGACAGGGATGTCAGCCCCTTCGTCCTCCCCACGAGCCTGACACTTCCTGGGGATATAAATCACAACTACGGGCCCTGGACTGGGAGGGGCCACTGAGAAGGAAACAGTATGGAGACCTGGGTGGTTCCAGCTGGTCGGCTTCCAGCTCTTAGTTGAGTCTAATGCATGGTCTGCGAGGAGCTTCCCTGCCTTTCATCCGTTTAGGAAACATCTGGAATCATCAGCCGGTTGAATGAAAGCATGCACGCGTGTACGTCTTCCTATGTGTGTGTCTTCCAGGAGGTTTGCCAAGAATGTTATCATTGTGTAAAGATTAACCTCACTGTCCAGAAAATAAATCAAGGAAACTCGCTGGTGGATTGCCAATAGATGTTTGGGCTTTGACATCATCTCCAGTGAGCAAATTCCTGCTGAACATCATCGAGTAGTTTACAATCAGTCTCCTCCTCATTACTCATGGGAGGGCGGTCCGCTACATAACTGCCATATCTACTGCACTGAGAAGAAAATGGAATATCTCCTGTCAGAGAATACACATTTTCTATTCAATCATCCTATTTTTAGTGGCTTTTAAGAAAAAGACTAAAGAATACATACAAAGAGCTGGATAGTGAGCAGCAGTTACAAGTGAACGGAGTGAATATTGTATCCACGTGAGCAGGTAAGCAGACAAAGCCCGTGGTGGTGCGACATGTCTCTCCGTGCCCGAGCTGAGACATCAGGCCTGGATGTGTTGACAGACGTAGACACAGAAAGGGTCAAGAGGCACACCTGTCGATAAAACACCTCTTTCTCTGGCGCACAAGGAGCTGTCACCGTAAACACTGAGCACATCCTCACGGCAGCCCCAACCTGACGGGCAATACCTGCCGTCTGCACACAGAAATGTCACATAATTCTTGTCAAAACTGTAAACAACAGCTTAAAAAAAACCGTGTTACAGTGTTTGCTATGTAACCGTGTGGTGAAAACCGCATACGTCTAAGATGTCATTTCAAAGAAAAACAAACAAAAGTAGCCTTTTTTTCAGTTTGGGTTGCCATTTATTTTTGAACACTACTTAAGTATTCTCTCCAATAAACACGAGAATATGCAATCTTTTCTTTTGAAGTTAAACTCGAAAACCATCAAGTGGTTAAGTGGCTTTTAGACTGCCACAACAACAACAGAATATAAAAAAAATAAAAAAAACCTCATGCAAACATCTCTTCCTCCCTTTTCCCCCTAGTTTTCATGTATTCAGCGTGTAAATACCCCCAAAAGAAACAGGCTCATCGACATAACACTCCAAAACATGTTCACAGCTGAATTTTCCATGGCATGTTGTTAGTTACAGACTAGGTGTATGGGGAAGAGAGCTGCTGTGTTTGGAGCGAGGAGAGGATGTTCAGGTCTGGCTGCAACGACACCAGGGGATGTGATTTTTGGGAGCACTGGAGAGGATGTTTTGCCTCCTGTATGGTGACTCCTGACCCCCACCATCCTCTCCCAACCTGCTTCACCTCTGTGCTATTGTAGCTCTTATCAACTAGCTGAATGCTGTGCATACATTCAGTTCAGTGGTTTGTAGAGGAAATAACACCGGCTCTGATCACATCAGAGCAGCTTGGCTCAACTGTTTATTAAGTCCTTTCACCCCCGCATGCACATGATCCATATGTCGTCTATGTATACATATGTAATGTCTTTGCTTCAAAGCTGTCCAGCATCCAAAACTTTCTATCCGTCCCTTTCTCCATGCTAATCCTTACCTATTTGTCCGGCCGGTTTCTTGTCCTGTACACCTTTGTTTTTGACTCATCTCAGCTCCCGTGTATGTATGTTCTGTCAGTGCTGCGTGACTACCCTGCCTGCTAACACAACATGGTGTCGTCCTGAGGGGGCACCGTGGCCCCTACTGATCACACTCTGCTGAGTCGTGCTTGTACCGCTTCTCATCTTTGCTAACACACACTGACATGGCCCTTTGATGTCATGAGGAGCAGCGTGGACCTGGGACGGGCCCAACAAAAGCTATCTGATCCTCGGCTGATGTGTCCGAGCACGCCTGCGGCCCCCCGACAATGAAGCGGGACAACGGGGCCCCGCTTTGCAACTTCTGTGTACCTTTGAATGGACCCGCACGTTGTCCGTGCCGAACTTGACATGTGAAAGATCTGATGAGAGAAGGTGCTCTTTAGTGAATAACAGGCAGCATGACAATTCAGCCTAATTTCTGGTATCAACATATAAATATGATTCCCTTTGAAACATAAAGATCAAATTCTAACTTTGACAGACAACTTTGAGACCCATTTATATCTTTTACCTCACAAAGTGATTCACCTTTTGTTTTTTGGGGGTTTTCAAATTTCTCTTCCAACACCAAACCTTTGTGGCTCTCACTAGCGGAGTCCAGCGGGAGCAAGAATGTAGTGAATAAGTACTCAGAAACAAGATGACTCCCAGTAAAGGACTGAAGAAGAGGGGATAAGGTTTAGGATGCGGAGAGAAATGAAGGTGGGATGCAAAGTGTGATTTGAACCAAACAAAATATGAATCAGTTCATCCTTGAGTCCAAGTGAATGTTTGTGCCACATGTGAAGAAATTCTGTCAAGGCGTTCCTGAAATTAACATTAACAATAAATAACATTAGATGTGCAAATCTCACCTCAAACAGTATTCGCATGCACAGAAGGAAGAACCATAAGACATACGGTTTGTTCACTTGACAATCCAGTTCAGTGTGTTCTGCAATTTTACGTTCACCGATATGTATTCATTAGGCAAGTTGGAACAGCTCAGACCTCGCTGAATGTCTGTTTTCCCTCCTTGAGAAGGTGAGGGAATGAAGCCTTAGCTGCTACTCTCACCAGGTCCTGTGATCTGTGTCTGGGATAATTTGAGTTCAAGGACATGCAAGACCTCATCCATCCAACGAGCGAGGAAACAGGGATTTGCTGATAATCTGACTCATAAAAGACTCTTATAGCTTCTTCTCCGAGAAAATTTCCAAATCAATCACTTGTGCTAAACGTTTGATATAGATCCATATTCCAAAAATGATTGCTGACCACTGGATGGGGAAATTTGGTTATTATAAAGGTGGAAAGAAAAGAAAATTGGCGAAAAACGACCCCTAAAGGACACTATCACAGTCCAGCCTGGGTTTACGCCAAAGTGTGTAATACACCCGTCAGTCCACCAGGGGATACAGTGTCAGGGTCACACGTGTTTCGCCTAAGCGTGAAAAGTACACGCATGTATAACCAGGATCGAAGGAGGAGGTCATAGGACGAAGTACAAAGGGTGTAATAGTACACTTAGGCATAAGGTTGGGGGCGATTGGATGGAACAATCACAGGCATTAATGGTAGTAAGTTACTTACATAACGTAATGCATTTACCTTATATAATAGATTGTTACAGTTCTACAGGAACTGGGACCCGAACACACAACACTGTAACATGAGGATTAGGCAAACAAAAGAAATTTACTGGGGATACAAAGTCAATGTAGTGAAACGGAGCACAACAGCAAATCAAAGTCCAGAGTCTAAACCGGGTTCCAAGAAAATAAAAGAAACACTCAAACAAAGCTCCACAATAAGACACGCAGACTTGACACGAGGTACACACAATAGTACTTGATACATGGGGGAGACTTACAATCCAGCAGCTCCAAGTTTCAGGCCGGCAGTATATACAGTACACTGGCTGTGTGATGGGCAAGTGACTGCAGCTAGGGCTGATTGGGAAACTGGGACCAGGTGAGGTGGGTGTGTCAAGATGGAGACCACGCATGGAAAGAGACACAGGAATAGGGACTGGCATGGTGAGGAGAGGGGTAGCGACGGGCCGAAAGGAAAAACAGGCAGGCAGGCAGGCAAACCATGACGTGTGCATTAAATAACTCACTTGACATACATACCGATACGTACAAAAAATGATTTACCTTGAACTTTTTGTAAACTTAACCATGTGGTTTTCAGTGCCTAAACCTTTAAGTGAACTTACTTTTCATGCTGAAGCGAGGCAAAACGTGAACCTGATATGTATCCCCTAGTGGACTGACGAGTGTATTACACATGACATTGGGTTACAGTCTCATTCTGCAGTAAATCACCACCACCATCCTTTTTGGAATGAGTGACATCACATCCTTCAACATCTTATTACATGTAATTTATAAATAGGCTATTTATATTCCCTTTACATGCAGTAAACCGGTGGTTTTTGATTGGCAGGTTTAGAGAAGGGAAGCCTCTGGCTGGGAGGACTGTACTCAATTCGACCATGAATTATTCTTCCGGATAGGAACCTCATCCTGCTTTTTATATCTCCACCTCAAATGTGCCAGTAACTAAGCCAAAAGACTATATAGGGGAAACACAGATTCCAATACATAAATGTTTTTCTTGTGCTCTTTCTTTGCCATTTTTTTGTTCCTTTGCGATGATTCAAAACACAAAGAGGAAGGGAAACTTCTTCAACGCCTACACAAAACACTTCCTTGTTTGTCGTCAAAGTTTACACCAACGTGACTGTGCAAATCGTATACTATCACAAAACAGAACCAAAGAATTACCTCAGCGCAGAGCAACGCACCATGTCCCATCCAATACATCTGGTTCATTTTAGCTGCAGCATCAACAAGTGCTTCCACTACCACACCGCTGCTGCATGCTTCTCCCTCTCACAGACATATGAATCATGGAGGATGATGAGCTACAAAGCTTTGCAGGTCACTCTGAAACATAGCAACTAATGCATATTTCATGAGGCATTTGTATTATTCATGATGCTCTCTGCTGTTTTTGTTTGGGAGACAGAGAGTTGAACAATAGATTCATGGCATACTAGTGAAAGATTAGAATACAGCGAGTTCACAAAAGCCCACAAGCGCCCTTTAATCCCAAGAGGAGTCCATTCATAATTGTATTAAGTGATTTTCTGTAGAAGAATTCATGTTAATCATTCTGCTGGAATTTCTCCACATAAAAAAAAAAAAAAATGACAGGTTTTAGAAGGAAGGCAGAGCAGAGGGGAGCAGAGAGAATACTGGAAACAGTGGGTGTAGTTGTGCACAATGGAAGATACTGAAGCCTGATAAAACTTTTTTATGGGGTTGCTCCATGTGGTGGAAAGAAATCAAACTTCCTCCAGAGGCCATGATGTGTTGGATAATTATCTTTCAACATCAAAAACTGAGTCTGGAACTCAACACTGACAAATGTTACACAGGCTGTGTATGTTCAGAAGAAACGAACACATTCACTGAACCACCTTAACGTTGACCTAACCCCATCTATAAACCTGCTTTCTACTACGGTCTTCACGTCCTGAACAACGCTCCCTTTGTTCCCCGCGTGAAGAGTGGAAAATGAAGGAGACCGTGGTCCCATGCTGTAAATCATTTGAAACAGACAAGGTCACAGGTTTTAGTTGTAGTTTATAACAGCTACGCCTACTGAGAATCAGCCCCGTGAGCAATCTCTTCTATAGGCGAGCTGCAGCTTTCTGCAGAGCTGAATGCAGATAGGTTGGCTACACGAGCACACGCTCACCCCTGTGACATGTCAAAGGTATTTATTTGAGCGCACAGAATATTTCTCTGTTGAGGATTCAGAGCAAACCATGCTGTCATGCATTATCTGATCCATCCAGGTGGATGTGGGACTGAAGACAAATTGTGCTTGGGGAAGCTATTTTTTTGCCTTCAAATGTATATTCCACCAATCTTTTTTTTAACACTTAACTGTCCTTAAAATCAATATTTTTATATTTACATCATCACTGGACTGTAGTTACACATAGTATTAAAGCATATTTTCTGATTAGTTTACTATTTTTTGGAACACAACTTTACAGTTTTGGTTGAGTATCACCGTTCTCACATTGCTGTTTCTGCCTGCAGTAGGCAGATCTTTCCCTCTGGAAGTAGAGGAGAACAAAAACAGCTCTAAAAGGGGAGTGAATAACTTGCACTTATCAGGTGACCAGATCAATGCCAAATTAAATGAATTCTATCATGTTGGTGTGATGCCAGTTGATTAAATACATTATTTACCTAAATTCATTGCGATGTAAAAAGTTGCAGGTAAAGCACAAACTCTAATCATGAAGCGAAAATTATTGTAAAAGAGTAAATAAAAAGACAAATAAATCAAACGTTTCCTCATGCAGTAAAGACCATAAAACTTTTACCTTTATCGGGAACACGTGTGCTAATGCAAACATTCAAGCCTGTAACAGACATATCCATACACATGTACTTACACATCGACCAGTCTAAATGTATTTATACCTGCACACATTCATTTAATGAATTACCTACATAATTTCACTTCATATAACACAGCCATTCCACATATACAACAGTTTCTTAGATTTAAGTGCTTCTATGCTTTTTAATTTGCGACCCCGGTTCTGTCGACTGTACTAGACTGTGCTTCCCTTCGCCTGCAATTTATGGTAACTAATTTTTAATATAAATACTCATTCTGTTTCATCCAATATGTAAGGAGGCGTTACAAGTATGGAGGATTCACTACAGATACAATGATACAGCCCAGCTCATGAGAGGTAGGTGTAAAGAAAGGCTTTTTTTTGGACCCTCAGAAATAAATACGGTCTTTGTAACTCATGGCAGGTGTTTGCAACCCATCTTTGTGACACCTGAGAGAAATAAACGAGATCCACAGGAGAGCAGAGAGTGAAAAAGTAACATTAAAGCCAGAGACAGAGTGGGAAATAATAAAAGTGAGCGGGGGAGACAAAGTGAGCAAATCCAATTTAGCCATATGTGATCCTATCTCCACAGCAACTCTTTGTGTTTGCAGCGAGCGGTTTGTGAGCTTTGGCAGCGATCGACTCGTCTCCGCATGTTAGCCCCTTTCCTAACGACCATGCCCTGAAAGAGACGAGCAGACAGATCGAGGGACATCAGGAGGGGAGAGAGATAAAATGGGGGGGCGATGTGGGGAGAAGAGGAGAACGGAGAGAAAAATAAAGGGTGAGTGGGGGATAGGGGGGTGATGAAGTGAGTGGAGACTTGAGAGGGGAGTTGGAGGACATTCCTGAGCCAGCTGTGGGTTGGAGGGGGAATTCTCACTGAATGCCTGACAAATAAAACAAGACACAGGCTATTTCAGTATTCCAAAAACCCACTGGCACATCGCAGCGCAATGAAGGGGAAAGAGAGATTTTGGAAGGAAAAAGAGGGAGGCTAATGAGAGAACCAGCAGGCTGCACGGTCCGGTAAGGCAGGCCTGAAACCGCAGCAGTCCAGCGGTTAACCTTTCGCTGCCTCTCCCTCTCCTGTCTCCTCCTCGCTGGCAGCAGCAGTAGTGGTTGCTGGGCCCTGACAACACTCACATTCCTCCTGCACAGACAGGTGGTGGGGTTGTTTAATAAATACAGGATTTGGTGGAGGGGTCAGCAGAGGAGGGGAGGAGTCAAAGGCCATCAGAGACTGTAAACAGCAGAGCTGAGCAGCCATAATGCTGCTACTGCTTTCCAGGGGATACAAAACTTGGGACTCTACTCATAACTCCTTGTTAATGACTCACCCATTCAGCACCAGTGCAGCTGACTTTCTAAACACTATTGTTTCTTTGGAATGACTGACTACAAACGAGTCACTCTATTAAGTGGTGCTCAATGATACCTATAGGTTCTAGGGTTTAGACAGTGAAGTTCAATGACTCCGGCTGAGTGGTTGAAAAGCCCCCCAAAAAAATGTTTCTGAACTCACAGCTGCTGTGCTCCTGCAGCCACAGCAGATGAGCTCAACCCGTCATCAATACACCCTGTTTAAAATGTGTTCATTTCATTTTATTTTAAGGTGGATTTTCAGACTGTTACTGTTCTTTCATACTGTCGATTTTGTCGGTTTGTTCAAATTTCCACTCGTACTTCTAAGATGGACTGTTGTAAGTCAGACATTAACCATTTAGCCATTAGTTTTTGTAATTTTTAATTAAAAGGTTAGCGGTTAGATCCCCAGCTGCTGTAGTGTCCTTGGCCAAGAGTAAACCCCGAATTGCTCCTGATGGCAAGCGAACACCTTGTAGGGCAGCTCAATTGGTGAATGGGTGAATGGAAACATTGTAAAGCACTTTGAGACCGCCAAGGTGCCTTAGAGCAATGTTTTTTTTTTACGCTTCTTGCAAGTTTCACGGACACTGTAGATTCTCCTACACACTTGGAAGGGGAGGATGAGGCACATCATTGTCCTTTATACAGTAGTGTTCCTCCTTTCATGTAACACTTCATATTACCTACACCCCATGTTGACTTTGACACTTATGCCCTTTGAGAATCAGTTGGCGCTGTTTTCCATCCATTAATACGTCACTGTGTAATACTTGACCCGTTGTGATGCCATTTGATGCACCTGTTTTCAGGAACCGAGTGATCTTCAGTTCCTGAATGTAGTTAAAAGTCAAACTCAGCTTGTCAGTTGGCGTACTTGAATGTCAGAGTATCGTCAAGATACTGTAGGTGATAAATAACAAACAAAAAAAGAGCATGAGAAGCGAGAATAAAAGAGAAGGAAGGACAACACGGTAAAACAAATGTTTGTTCATGATTTTTTTTGCCATTGTGATAAACGCTGTAACACGCACATGCAGAGACTTGCCTTTTAAATCCAGCTCACACAGAGTGAGTCAGTGTTTGTGTTGGTAAGAGGCATTGAGCTTACGGACAGTAAGAAGACAAGAAAGCCACAACAACAGGTGATGGGGCTGACTGCACCTGTATGACAACGATGACTTCATTTGCATGAATAAGAGTTTAATTTGCGGTTACAGTAATCCCTGCTTCACCCTGAATCACAACAAAGCATGTAATACACCTGCTAGTCCACTAGAGGACAGCGAGTCAAGTTACAGCTTTGTCTTGTAACTGCGTGGATACTTTGGGGAAAACAAAACTACTTGTTTCGGAAAATATTTCTTTAAAGAAATCAAAGTCGATTTTTTTTTTTTTTTTGTGTGTGTGTTTAACCGTCATACTGACACGCTGTCCACTAGCGGACTGGCTGGTGTATTACACGCTTTGTTACATGCGTTATTTGTGTCTTCTGTCTTTTTGGTTTTGCAGACACCAGCAATAATGACATGTCAATTCTACTGTATCCCCTAAACTTAACGCAAAGAGGTTTAGTCTGTTGCATCACCTCTAGTCTGCTGCTTTGTACTTTGCCAGGGCCCCGCAGGGCAGTCGCAGCTCCTGAGGTGGAGAGAGGACACTACACGGCCACAACAGTCTGCACAACACTTTTCGTGTCATGGAGCAGAAGGTTTGGGTTTTTTCGATGAACTCTGCTCCACTGTTACCACCCAGGGACAGAATGGTGGCCATGTACATCAGAGGGGCCGCCACATCACAGCCACTCTCCCGCCACAGTCTTTGTGATCTTCCCAACATGCGGCCTCTGCTCCTGCACAGCTTTTTCCTTCCTTAGCTCCACCCCCTCCCCCTCCTGCCCCCCGCTTCCCCCCCCCCCCTCTCCTCCCTCCTTTTAACCACATAGATGAGAGGACAAGCAGAAAGAGGGATGATTATTTCTTAAGGGGAATCCCACATCCTGTCATTTTATCAGCTTGTCTTTTTGAGGACCACCGGAAAAATATGACGACATCACTGAAGGGGGTCAAGAAAAAAAGAACTGGGATAAAGAAGACATAAGTCACAACACTGCTTTGACACCAGACACATGCAGTTCAGTGTGGAGACTACAAATTAACAAGCTGATAAACAGTTAATCAGTCCAGAGCAGAGTGTACGCACTTCCTTTGCTCTCGACTGTGTGTCAAAAGTCACTTCCTAGAGTTAAGTCACTCATTTAGGATGACAGCTGCTGGTAGACCGCTGCAACCACATCCACTGTTCTTCCTTTCTGCATCTACTCATCCCAAATCTCTCTCTCTCTCTCTCTCTCTCTCTCTCTCTCTCTTTCTCCTCCTCTGCATTAGAATTAGCCGGAGCAAGCTGCACCCCTCTGAGGCACATCAATGACACATTGAAAGGCTTTTCTACAAATGGTAGCTGTGTAGTGATCTCTGCTAAAACTGTTTGAGAACATTAATGTGGATAAGCGAATGTGGCTCATGGAAAGAGCCCCGGAGCAGCGGAGGAGTTCAGTTCCTGCAGCTCTGAATCCCACATCACTGATGGAAATGATTAAGTATATTGGAGTGTAATTCCACCCCCCTTGGTCTGGCTCTTAAAATAGAGGAATAGAGAGGAAAGGCGGCTGGCCCGGGCGTACGTCTGAATTCCTCTGATTGGAGCAGAGCAGCAATTTCTCATTAAACTGATGTCGGCCTGCGACTACAGTACCAGGCCTGCCATGTGGTGGAGAGGAGCATGGCATCACCGGCTCAAGAGGCCCCTCTCCCCCGGCTAAAACTCTCTTTGCCTCTTTCATTGACAGCCTGTGGTTTTTAACTGCATTATTGATTTCAAAGACATTCCTTGAACTGATATGTAAACACAAACATGCATAAACGTGCTTTCAAACTCACACAGCGTACCCTGATCACATGGCGAATCCAACAACAGAGGAGGTTTTAGGAGTCTATTTCATGGTGCTGGTTTATGTAAAACGTGCTCTATTCACAACTGTAAGTGACTGGCAGCGCTGCAACTACTGTGATATTTATCATGTTAATAACCCGCACACGTCTGGCACCGTGTAACTGCTCTGGTCATTGTGTTGACTGCAGGCTGGGAGGAAATGAGGCATGAACAGCTGAAACATTTCAAAGGAAGCGGAGGTTGTCGCTGAGTACATACACCGAACTCATCGCTTCCAGTCCGGTAATTTGGAGTGCTACAGAAAGAATGATGAAAGGTGATTGCAGCAGAAGCAGCAGAAACGGTTACAAAAAAAATATAAAGAACTAGTGCTCTGGCCTTTTTAGATAGCGGAAGCTTTTAACAAAGAGAGACAGGCAGCATTTCAACACAAGACACTGATCTGCCTCACTGAGGTTAACCAGACAAGACAAAACAGTGGCCACAACCACATTTCAAATATGTTAAAACTCCTGTTTTAGACACAAACAGAAAAGATTTGAACTGAATGAAGGTGGTGAAAATATATATATACATATAAAAAAAAAAATCGAATCAGACCAACAGATGTAGAATCCAGATCTTTACAGAGGTCAGCTGTTGAGTTTTGATGCTCGCTCTAATGGTATGGTGCAGCAGATGCACCAAACCACAGGAGCAATTTGTTTTTGAAGTGGCTTGGATCTGCCCCTTGAAGTCCATGAAGATGAGTAATAATTCTTGCAGCCCTGTTCTTACCAAACATATGTCACTGATTCCGAAATAATCCTCGACTTGACCTCTACTGAACACCCACTACAAACCAATGAAAACAAATACATCAGAGTATACATTCTTACTTAAACAAAGATCACAGGATGCAGCTATAAATGAAAAAAAAAAAAAGGCCCATATTCACAGTGAAAAACGAAAGCCCAACAGAAATAGCCTGGTTCTGCATAGGTTTCTTCCTGTTGCGTCACATGACATAGAATCTGACTGTGAAAAAAGCTGTCAGGAAAACGAAAAAGACTTTATCAACCACCATATCTGATTTGAGAGTCCTGTGATGATCTTCGGGCCCAGCAGCTGTGAAATGTCGGTCTAGTTGCATGTCACAAGTTCAAGACCAGCCGAAGTTAACACACAATACCCCCTGGCGAGACCAACTCTGGTTGCAGTGTCATCAGATACACTCAGCGCTGCAGCCTTATCACATGCTCCAACGGCAAACAAGTGGCTGCCTATGAGCCGGTTCACACTGCTAATTGATAACTCCTCAAATTTGCCTGGAATAAATTGTGCAAACTCTGCATCGCTCCACGCATTCAAAACAGTAATCTGAGACGACATGGTCGAGTCCAGCAGATGTTCACAGATACAGAGGATCTATGATTGGAAAATTACTCATATCACCTGAAACTTGTAAATGACGCAGTTCCTGTGAGCTGATGTTATCGGATATGATTCATTTGTTTTTCAAATAATACAAAAGAAACATCTCTATTTCCCAACTGCATTGTAATACATTGCTCTTGCGTCAGATCAGTTCCTCTCTTTTCCACTTAGTTTGAAATGTTTTATGAATTCATTTCACTGAATAAATGTGTTTGGACAGGAGTTTCATGTTAATGCTGGCTGCCATCAGAGATTTTTATTCTCGTACAAAATGGATAGTGCAATAATGGGTGAAATTTTCATCCACTGTCAAACACAAAATGGAACGCAAATACCCGTTTAAGCCAAGAACTACGGACAAAAAAAAGTCAACACTGTCAAAGACAATTTCAGAGATGTGGGATGAACTCAATCTGACCAGGTGCACTTTTGGTAGGCGTTTTGATGAATCTGTAGCAGCGGGCTACAATCAACAAGTATTTCTGACTTTGCAGCAGATTCAATTTGATCCAGAGCTGGCCCACAAGCCCAGAATAAGATCTCCACTATGTGACAGATGTTTTTGATAGCTTTCCTTTACAAACCACAGCCCTAACCTACTCCAAGTCCCAGATGAACACCTATCCTCCAGCCAGTGCTTTGACAAAATCCCCCTGAAGATCCTCCCTGAATCCCTGACTTAAGACAACACATGGAGTTCGCCCACCGCAGTATAGCAGGCCGCATGCTTCCAACCCTGGAGTCTCCAGAGCACCCATCTCCCTGCTGTGTTTGCCCGCCCACCGGCTGAGCCCAGAGAACAGCCGTTAATCTGCGAGGGAACGTGGAGAACGTCTCCTTTTAATGATCAGAAAACTCTGACTGCAATAGATAATGAATTCCAAATGCCGAGCGCAGGCAGGAGCGGGAGAAGCGTTGGAGGAGGTGGCCATGGATAGAGCACGAGATGGAGGAGGAGGAGGAGGAGGAGGAGGAGAGGAGGGGGAGCGAAGACATATGACTCCTTCTCAGGTTCTGACCTTTGGCTGCCCTCACGCTTGTGTGCCTTGCCACAGATTGGGACCAGATTGACTCTGTTAGCCCCGGAGATGACTGAGTGACAGAGTCCAGCACACAGCCCGGGTGGAGCTAGCTTCCCCCCAGGGGCTATCGCTCTGGGCTGTTGATACCTTATATGCTCCAGAGATCTTTAACTCATGGTGGTATTACTGGTAGTGCAGCACCCCTCCACTCCAAGTGGCGAGGCAGCACGAGCAGCAGCGAGCTGCACTGACGAAGCCTTCCTTCAGGACCCCATCAGCATTTATCTTCACAGAAATAGCTGAATGAGTTCGAACCGTAATCCTCTGTGCGTTGTCCTCCTCTCTATTCCCAGAACACACTGACGGCTCGACAAAGACAGAGAGATCTTACAGCCCCGAATGCTTAACACTGAAGCAAAAATAACAGAATCACACGAAAACAAAACACAAGCTAATCATCCTGGCTCCAAACACATCACACATACATTCGCACGCACGGACCACAGGACCACCCCTGAGAGCTGACCCGGCCGTGCCCCCTACCGCTCAGTGCTGGCGTGTGTCCAGAACAAACTGGGCCTCTCCGTAGGGAACAGCGGAGGCCCGAGGCCGTGCTGCTTAGCAGGCGCCGAGGGGGCGGCGGGCTGCCAGTGGTCAGTCCCTGGCGGAGCTTCTGGGAACAGTGTCACACTCACACTAACTCCCATCCTCACACCAGCCAACCTCACGGACTCGGGGTCGGGGGGAGAGGTCGAGAAAGAACAGCACTCCTACGGCCGAGCAGCTGGACGCACTGTCATGGATTAGCTCATCCTGGCCGACGTCCAAACGAGAGGCGAGCCAGACCCCTGACGTCTGAGCTGTCTCCATGAAGTCACTCCCCGAGCAAAGAGCAGCAGCAGCAGCAGCAGCAGCAGCAACAGCAGCAGCACAACCTCTGTAGACAGACCCATAAACACAGTCTTGAGAATTTCTGAAGTTCATCCAAGGCTGCAGTGATGACAGGAAGAGGACGTGCATTTTAACTGGACTGAGACTAAAGCTGCTCACGCCAAGTCCAAAGGTGTCGAAAGATGGCATTGGTGTGAACGATAGATTGGCAAAAGAAGAAAGAAACAAATTTGATTAAAATAAAGTGCAAGGGCACATAGAAAAAAAAAAAAAAAAAAACATTTTCAATGCTAAATTTGGTCTTATCTCATCCATAACCAGACTACTGGGAAAAAAACAGCAAATGTTATTTGAAAGCAAGACCTTGACTATTCTAAGTGATGCTAAGTAAGCAGCCCTGAACTGCTTTCATCAAACAGACATATGTAAAGGAGGACGTTACCCAGAAGGCAACAAGGAGCTCTCAGCAGGCCTCTCGATATGAATTGAACCCAAACAGCCCAACTGCAAGACAACCTCCAGTCCTGCTCCATTAAAATAGAGGATCATTTGTCCGTCATGACTCGCAGGTCAGACAGCTATTGTACAAATGTTACAAACATCGGGCATGTTATCTGCATACAAATGAATATGGAATCCGGGAGGTGCTGGAGCTGATAACGGCTGTCTGATAACGGCTGTCTGACTCCTCCAGGACAACAGCGATAAGGGAGGAAGGCTAATTGGATGCTGCATGCTCTCTAACAAGGGCGATCGCTCTTCAGAAAGCATAAGCATAAGACAATCAAACTTTTCAACAGGCCCGGGTCACATTTTCTTTTGGTCAGCGGTCAGACATGGGCAGCGATGCCCAATCTATAGTTTTAACAAACAATAAAGGCGTCCAAAGGAGATTAAAAAAAAAAGAAAAAAAAAAAAGACATTTCCATTCAATTAGCCAAATTATCTATAAGCATGTGTGAGGGCTGTTGATATAAAAAAAAAAAACAAAAAAAAAAACACTGCCCATTAACCTGTGGTCTATAAAAGGACACAGGCTCAGCAATTAACCCACATTCCCAAACTTCTCCAGCTGCCTGCATGTCCAAATGACTATAATTCCAAACAACGTGGTAATTTCCTAGGCAGAGAGCGCATGCCTGGTGTGCTGCTGATTATGGCTTTTTGGAAACTTATAAAGACCGTGGTTTCCTGAAGGGAGACCGCATCAGCTGTCATATTCATAATTATAGCATTTCTGCTATTTCTATCAATCATATAATTATCGTATCTCTGCTATTTCTATCAGTCATATAATTATCATTTACAGTCGTTCCTACCTAAACTTTGTTTCGGCAGTTTCCTCAAGTTTTCTTAAAGTTCAAGATCCATGACTTGCAGGACATTTAGTGACAGTATGGTACTTTTCTTTCCCCATCTTATTTTCAGCGTAAAATTTGCTTATGCACAACAGACACGACTGAGCACATAAAGTGTGTGTGTTGCCGTCTTTACTTAAAACATTACTGCCGGAGCAGCTTCTACTGAACACACACACACACACACACACACACACACACAATCACACTCGAGGAAGATGAGCAACGTCGCCTTTCAATTGACGAGGAAATAACAGCTACCGTCACTCAGAATTACACCAGATCAATAAGTGAAAACAGTTTCTAACATGTACACGGTCCATCTTGGAGGGCTGTAAGAAGTCTTGTACTTAAAGCCAGTCTAGTAGTAACAGCTGCTCCACAGCACCTCCACTCCATAAATGTAGGGCAATTAAGGCCCGAACTCCACTAATGAAGCTGGCTAACAAGCAGGAGGAGGGTTGTTGCTCCGACACCAGGTGTCCAGGCCATACACAGGAAGGCCCAGCAGGAGTAACACCTCGGAATAATAAAGTGCATGTACAGACAATAGCTCCATCTCAGGGCGGGGAGACATCGAATTTATAGTGAAAGCCTCATACATAGAACACACAGTGATTAAGACACAACGAGCTCAGTCTGAACACAATTGGGTACAAAAGCGGGAACAACAGGCTCGTAATGATGTATTCGTTCTGTTGTGCATGAATCCCAAAATTATTGCCAACTATTGCGAGACTAATCAGCTGCTGCACCATTGTGGTTATGCAGTTTTTAGACCACTTGAGGCAATGCCACAAATCAATAAGCAGAACTGATTCACGACATTATTGGATTTACTAGGTTTTTGAACAAATGTGTTGGAAGCACCTTGATTCGCCATACATTAAAATTCCACAAATCTGATTTTGTCCACGTTGTCCCCATCTAGATGTTCTTCAGCTTACTAACCCAGAACAGTATTCAGAGGAAAGAGGAAAAAGAATGAATAAACAAAAGTTTAACCTGAGGGCATTTAGTGTAACGTTTGCCTCCGTGTTCGCCACGGTTGAGTCATTGATTGCGAGAGGGGAAGTGATTTTGATTATATACGCTTCTGTGATGTTGATAGTAATCACTGGATCATGAGAGAAAATTAGAAACACACTCTTTTCTCTGAAGAAAAAAAAACAACTGCAAGTCTTCCAACAGCACCTGACTTTATTTACAGTAAAACAGGACAGGCACTCTCACATGTCCTCCTGCAGGCATGACGCACAAAAGGATGAACTGTAATCAAAATCATTTGCACTGCGAGTTCTATAATCTGCCGTATGTTAAGGAAATGATCTGAGAAAGATCCTGTGAACACAGTTTACAACGTGGGTAACAACCTCGTCAGTGTGTGTATTATTTATACATTTCTTAATCAGAGGGAAGACTAAATATGTACACATAAAACAATATTCATTTAATGTGAATACAATCAGGCCTTGTTCTATGTGGACTATTACCTGATCCACTCCGTAATCATTAACTTGGGCAAATTGCTATTGGTACCACTTAATCTCATAATAACCAGAACAGTGGAAAGTGCAAGAAGGTCTTTCCTAATATCACACCAAACCGAGTCAATGAGGGAGCAGCCCCCTCCCCTCTCCACTCCTCTAAGAAGGCCACCATTGTATGTGAAGAATTGCCATGGATACTGCCGGCGAACTGTAAGCCTTTTAGAATTATTAGCATTCCTCTCTGCCCTGAGCACTGTAGCAAAGCTGCTCGCTTTACCATCAATCCGCCTTGAGAGAAACACACCATTTCTTTCATTAGCGACTGCAGGAATTTCCATCTGGCTGGGAATTAATTAAAGTCGAATTATGGGCTGCGGCAATATTGGACTACCCAGACAAATTCAACAACACCCATGGAGGGTACGAGTGAATGTGGCCTTGTTAATGAGCATGGGAAGAGGCTCGGCCGCTTGTCAGAGACACCAGCTCAGCAGTTGTTAGGCAAGATCGTGATAAGACAAATAATGCAGTAATATACATTGCGGTGGCCGGAATTATTGAGTGAACACACTATCCCGAAGACATCGTGAACATTTTTTTTACATCCCTGCGACAGGTTTCTGTCCCATGGACGCGATATCTCAGGAACGCCTCGAGGACATCTCTTCAAATTTGTCACAGATATTCACTCGGATTCGAGGATGAACTAATTTTGTTTGATGGTCATGGGTCAAAGGTCAAGGTCACTCCGACCTCATGTCCAACCCAATCAAGTGAAATCGATGTCTCAGGAAGGCCAGGAGGGAATTTCTCCAAATTTGGCACAAATGTTTACTTGGGACTCCAGGAACATATTGGCTATTAGCCAGGAGGTGATATGCTTACATAATTTCACACAAATGTGTAATAACATCAAAATGTTCTGATGAAAAGGCATTCTAGTTACATTTTAGAGAAAATGTATGCTAATGCGTACATTTATATAAAAGTAATGAAAACCAGTAAAACATGGGAAACTATGGATTTTGTATTAAATAACCTCAAACTTGACGTCACGTTTTCTGATCCTGTTGAGACAATTACAATATCATGTTAAATTTTTAATTCTATCGACCAACACAACAAAAATAAATCACCAGAGTTTGTTGATATACTGCCATGACTGTGTGTCATGGTGCTGCTGTTTGGAATAAAGTTAATGGCTTTATGATTATCAACTGTTAAACAATTACTGGCTACAAATGTATCAACGAATGTTACTAATGATTTGTCAGGACACACAAAAACTCTGCCGAAATACAGAAAGCCATACACATGGAACAAAAACAACACCAACGTTTTTCCCATTTTCATAAGGGTAAGAATGTATTTCAGTTTCCATGCGAGAGGACAAATCTAGTTATATTAATCATATTATACTCTGCAAAAAAAAAAAATGTAATGCAATATAGTGATTACCAGCTTAGGGAGTTTCTGCAATGTACGACTAGCGATCAGAACCACCTAACTCTAAAATAATGCCACAATTGTATCTTTGTCGGGGAAACTGCCTGAGACAATGTGGCCACTATCAGCCTCGAATGAGAAAGGCCGAACCAATGGTGACACAACAAGCTCTGTTCTACAGGCAACCAGGGAGGCTCCGCTATCAGGCCTGAGACTCCTCCGGCCGCTGGCACCTCCACCGATGCAGAAAAAGTAGGTCTGCATGGGACCCGAGGGGAAGCAGGGCCTCAGTGACATTCCACGCTGTGTGCCAAAATGGCTAAATAGCAGCCATTTCCCCGCAGCGTACGCAAACGATAGTTTGAGTTTCACCTATCTGCGTCGTTCAGGTTACAAGCAAACAGCTCTACTGAAACCGCCTCCAAAGTGTCACTAGACTGTGATCCGAATGGGGGCATGTAAGGAACGTCTTCAGCACCAGAAGTCGCGATAAAAGCTTTGTGCAGGTGTGTTTAATGTTGCTTAGTGTTTACAAGTTGTAATCACAAAATTTGTAGTGATAAATAATAACAAAACAAGTGAAGTAACGGATGTTTTCATGCATTTATTTTTCTTTGAACTGACAGATCTGGATGGTTTCCATGTGTTTTTTGGGAGACGGACAGACTACGTGGTGCAGGACAGCTTGAAAAGAGAAGACGTCACAGCTCCATTCTTAATTCGTACAGGACAATATCTACCTTTCTCATTTCCTACGAGTTTCCACAGCCGCCAGTGATCAGGAAACCTGGACAGGGCCCGGCTGATGAGAGAGAGTAGTTAGGGTCAAGTCAACAAGGTGATAAAACACAAACTATTTGCTTTGGATGTCTACCTGCAGAACCCTATGAAGAACTTAAAAAGAACAATTCACCCATTTTGGTGCAGTTTTTCTAATCACATTATGTTGTTTGTGTTTAAAACAGCTGCTAATGCTACAGTATGTGATCAGGACCAGACGCATCGGGATGAAAAACAAACCCCGCAGTCTTTCCAGTATTTTGTTTACTCTGCAGACAATATTGACCGGGTTCCTATCGTTTTTAATGAGTGGGTGCTACAAGGGGAGAAATTTGGCAAAGGGAAAGGAAGGATTTTGGGGTCGGGCACACAATGCATCCTGGTACATGTAGGTACCGACAACACGGATCTGGAAGCAGGAAGATTCAGACAAGCTCTATTTTCTCAGTCGGTACAGCAGCGCTGAGAAATGTTATAGCTTCAGTTGACAACAATAACCATCAACACTGAGAGGACATCCACATTAAAAAAAAAAAAAGAAAAAGCTGTGCATTTGTCTTTAACTCTTAACTAATATCACTTAAACGGTTACCTTCCCAATCAGCTGTGGCTTGGGGAATCCCAACCAATCGCAGAGCTGATTCCTGTGTGTCCGCACTGTGGCGAGGCTGCTCTCCCTGGAACAGACATCAAGCACGGCAACACTTCATGGACTGTGCATGGCCTGAACAATTAGAAAATATTTCATCACCGCAACCGATGTGACCACTAACCAGTTAGTATCACTCAGCAGAGTCATGACATCGTCCAACACCTCAGGATCAATGACATCATCGTAAGTCAGAAGCATCTCGTACATCTGGCTGGCTGTCGTCTTTCTTATCTACAGTTGGAAGAAGGGGACAGTTCATGTCTTTCTGTTGTAGCTGTTGTTTCACAAAGCACCGTAAAAAGACACACAAAATAAAAGAGACAACAGCCATTCGTAAGGCCGTACTTCAGGCAACTACTAACGACAGCATGGTAACATGTTGATATTAAACAAGTTGACCCATCTTAGTAATTAAACAAAAAAAAGACAGCTATGACTGACAGGAAGGCCATTTTGCAGGTAGAAGCACGGGACTGCACAAATTATGACCTGATAACTGCTAAGAGAAAAAAGTCAGGGGATTACCAAAATTCATTTATTCTATCTAGTAGTAGTAAAGCCATTTCACTCTAAACTAACAATGCCAACCTGATGGTGGCGCCAGAGTAAAAGTCAGGGGATCACCAATGACTGGAGGTTTTATCCTCAGGGGACCATGAAAGATTGCAAAAATTTCAGCGCGATCCATCAAACAGTTTTTTCAGATATTACCATCTGGATAAAAATGCTGGTCTGACGAACCATCCTATCATGGCCTAAAACAACTCTAGATTGCAGGACTTATTAGTGGTAAACATAGCAGGCTAAAGACAAATTCCATTGTCATTTAGAGACGGTGAATTTTTGTTGTTGTTGAATAAACCAGTGGTTGTCGATGGGTTTTAGACATCTGTTAAGGACAGGGGGTATTCTCCTGTGTTGTGAACTCACCACAGGGAATGAATGGCAGAGTAGCATCAGCAGCTGGAACAAAACCTTCTGCCTCACCTCACCCTGGAACTGGATCAGCCCACAGAAACTGGGAAACACCAGTCAGCAGTCAACACAGATGTCTTGGTTTGCTTGGGTGCTGTATATCGTGCATACATGTATCGATGAGATGGAGACTTACACAGTTATACAGGCGCACAGCTTGGAAACATCTTTAGACTTCTTGAAGTCTTTGCAAAGAGCCAAAATGTCCACACAGAATGGATGACTTAGAAAACATAGAAAAAGAAAGTTTAGCTCTCAGATATCCACATTGTATAAACAAAGCTTTCACAACACTCACTCCTCTTGTGTGGTGAAGATTTCGAAGCAGCTGTTGGCGAGCATCTGATTGAGCATCTTAAGAAAAGGAACAGACACCCTAAAGAAAGAAACATGTTATGAGTATATGAAAATAAATTCCGTGGTTTTTAAGTGTGTTTGTGAAGAATCAATCACTCGATGCACAAATATCACCACAAATAAATAAATATAGCACCTTCTGTTAAAACATCGAAAAGTAACTAAATATTTCCATAAACAGCACCAGTAAACACAATCATAGGCAAGCACAACATGACAGCAAAATGAAAACATTGCGACACACAAAACCGAAAGCAATGAACAGACAAACAAAAATATAAATAATCAAAAGACACATTTTAAGCAGTGATAATAAACAGACAAAGCTGACACATCGTTCTGTAGTGTCGAATGGAAATAGCCTGAAGTAATACATCTAGCGTGGTCATGTACCTGTCATTGCAGAGATTGTCTCTGAGGATGCTCAGCAACGTATCTCCAAACTGTCCCAGAGCCACGCTGTCGCACTGAATCCCTCTCAGATAGTCAAACAGTGACTGGGAGGAAAAACGCACCTGAGGGGAAGCAGAGGAGAGCAGCAGTTAATGTGGAGCCACAGGTTGAAGCAACGAAACACAAATTCACGCTCACTGCGGGGAGGTTGGGTGCTCGCTACAATTGCTTATTGTAAAAAGGTCGAGAGTTTGAATTCAAATAGCTGACGAAGCGAGAATACGGTAACGACAATATTACTGTGTTGCTTGTTACTGAATGAGTTTGAACCTGATGGGCCTCGGAAAGAGAAGCTGTGAAACTGATAATATCTTCAGACTGCAGCACGGAAAGAGTCCAACCGTGACTTTTGCAACATAACAACACAACATAGTAGAGATAGATCAGTTTACATGGAAACCTTGTGACTCGTTTCCGTTTTCACATTTGAATATAGAATCATGTATATATTTGGGTTTTAATTTATTCAAAGTTACTTCAAAAATCTAGTCAACCGTAAGGCATTTAGGAACTGTGAAACGCTGAAAATACTTGTTAGAAAAGTAGAAAAGTTAATTTTCTCTTTCTTGGAAACCAACAGTTTCTGCTGTTGAGCTTGTGCAGGGTCATGTGGTCTACCTATGATTTCCTAAAAAGTCAGCGGCCATCTCTCTCTGGCCTCTGTGAATGTGTGCCTGTGGTGTGAGAATTGTAATCTTGGCCCGTGAATCGCTGCAGTCTTGGCTCAGCTTCCTACATGCAACATTACGCAAACATGTCAGTACTTTTCATCTCTGAGGATGTATCTGTCGCAATGACATGCTAGAAGACCGGTAGATTAAAAACAAGACGAAAGCTAAGTCGTCTTCAAGGGAATATGTTTAAAGCCTCCATGAGTTAAACTTTACTGGTCTCACTGCTGCTATTACAGGCTTTGAACGTATTTTCTTTATTACATCAACAAACACTAAAAGTTCAAAATGATCTCAGCAGCTCAAGTCTTTGTGGGCAGAACCTCTTCTGAATGACTGGTTTTTTATCAGTTTGGTGATACTGGAGGAGCAGAGAGAACTTGATCATCCCCAGTTTGGGGCCTCAGCCGAGCCTCCTGAGTGATGTTGAGCAAAGAGTCAGAAGAGGAAAAGTAGCAGGCAAACTTCTCATTTTCCAGCACCACAGTGACCCGTGGATCACTTTGGATCAGTGCTTCCTGCTCAGGTGACAGGGTAGAGATGAGTTACACAACCTGATATCTGGGATTTTTAAGAAGTCACTAAAAAGACAGGTGTTCTGCTGAGAGTGAGAGAATATAGTGCAGACTACATCAGACACACGGCTCCCCCTGCTGGTCAACAATCCACTGAAATAACAAACAAGAGCTGACTTTGCTTTACTTTGCTGGCACACAGGGGCCTCCCTCCCCCCCAAAAAATAGTATGACGAAACTGATCAGTTGTGTGTGTACAACCATCACAGCTTGCACCATTAAATATCTCTATTACATGCTGTTTTTTGCAGCTCTGTCTTTTTATTACAGTAACAAAACTTGAAACAACATTCTTAAGGATAATAAAAATCGAGTATATTGCTCACTAAACTCCACACACAATGATCTCATTATTACATTTTATTTTGTTAAAATTTCTAATGTTTCTAAATGTTTGTTTATGTACTTGAGATGCGAATAGAATTATTGCCTGCTAAGTTAATGCTGTAGGTGAACGGTACGTTTTATAAAATTCAAATGGGAGACGAAATAAAGGAAAAACCAGTTGATTTGACAATATCCTGCTCCTCCACCTACTGTGGACTCGGTGATCCCTCCTACAGACACAGTGAGCCCCAGCAGGGTGTGGTACTGATACTCAGGCAATCCCAGCAGCTTGGCGATATACTGGAAAGCTTGGGATGGAGCGTTCCAGTTCAGACTGGTTGTGGTCTCACTGGAAGACACAACAAATGCAACCACAGATCAACACATAAAATCAGTGCAATTATTGGAGCTCCAGATGCTACCGGTTGAGGGCAGGAGTGACTCACACAGGTAAAATGATCAACAGCTCCTCTCTGTGGGGTATGTGAGGCACTGTAGGCTCTGTGCTGTGAAGGAGGCGCAGGAAGATGTTGCCAGCGTGGGCTCGGCACCGGTCAATCTTCTCTGCCGACTGCTGGGCCAAGCAGCACATCATACACTTCACCCTGCGTACAGAGCGGCGGGACATGAAGATGATGAGTGCTGTTGTCTTGTTTTACAAAATCAGAAATCCATTTAGGCTGTCTCGCCACTAAATCCTGCTAAGTTAAATCATCCTATTACTGTTTTCCCAATCAATTTCACTGCTTTGAACAGCTAGGGTTGGGGAGAAAAAGATAAAAGAATGAATCAATCTTATATTATAAAAAGTCCAAAGGCAACACTGGGTATGAATTCTAACATATTTTTCACAGATCAGCTAGTATCCAATCAGGATTTTTAAAAAAAATAGAGCTAGCTGGATTGAAAGGTAAAGGGAAGTCAGATGTATTTATGAAGTACATTTAAACACAACAAAGGGTGACCGAAGTGCTGCACATGATCAAACAGCTAGACTTAAAAATAAAGGGTGAATAAAAGGAAGGAAGAATAGATATAAATCAGAGTTTCAGATTCCTACTTACAGGCCTGGAGAAAGGATCTCTGGAGCATCGCTGGCCACCAGCATAGTCAGTTCCATCAGACTGGTCATTGCTGCTTCTCTCACCCTGGACAAAGTTGACAGCGAGAGTAGATGCTATATGCTCACGATGGCATGGGCTTGAATCAACCTTATACTAAATGACTGGGGTCATCATGCTCAAACAAAAACAAAAACAAAGCCAAAACATGTTTGACGGTAAATGACAAAATGCACACATGCACAAGTTGGTACAAGCATACAATTTGATGACTGTGTTTCCATGTCGGAGGGTTTTGCAGTTTTAGAGTCAAATTAGCTTCATGTCTGCAGGACACAATTTGTTTATGTAAAATACTGATCAGTACATTCATTCAAAAGTCACACGAGAAAAAGATTACTAGACAACGCGAAAGAGACGGCCCATCCCATGTTGCGAGGACAGGTGACAAGCCTGGTGACATTCCTGGCGAGGCGGTAAGCATGGCCTCAAGCTACTAGTGAGACAGGCATGCGTGTCATGTCCCTATGTGGAGGGACAAAAAAACACCAGTGGCCTCGGGCAGGTGAGCATTCCTAAACCCTGAGGCAAATTAAAAGAGCATTTTGTGTAGTTCCATCTGTGTTGATGAGCAAGTTCACTCACCAGGACCCTACGTCGCCTCTGCTGTCTGTCGTGTAGTCATTCATGCTGCGGAGCAGGGCGCCGTACACCTCGGCTACATTCTCCGAGCACAGAGCGGAGTCCGGGGAACCGTTGGCACGAACACCTGCCTTCACACACACTCTGACAAAGAGTGAAAAAGTTCACAAGGTAAAACATTATTCGAGGGGACAACAAGGAAGAAACATGAACTGCTGCATTCAGATCAAATTTGAATTTCGAGAAAAGATACAAAATAGCATCAGACAAATGGACACGCATGCCATCCAGGTCCTGCAGGTAAAGTCAGTCAACTGTTTATTTTAAGCATTACTGCCTACACGGCTACGTGTTTAAACTAGCAGACAGACGGTACAAAGAACAGGAGGTGAGACACAGAGGGACCTTTGCAACATCAGCCTGCACCATTAGACGACGGTAAAATAAGAGTATAGGAAAAAGAAATGTTTCTGAATACTTACTGAGCAATTGATCTGATTGCCTCTTTCCTGGCCTCGGTGAAACTCCCTTCCTTCTGGCTGACAGCGCACATCCGCTGGAGGCCATCAACAATCTAGCACAGACAAACTTCATACCTAAGCACTGAGGAAGTGAGGTGTAAAATAGCTTGGAAATGTACACAACCACTTCAATAACACACCTGCTCCAATTTGCCGTGGACCATAAATCTTGGTAGACAGCCGATGGCCAGAGCAGAACCGCAGCGAGTGAACATCTGTGGACTCTCCAGCCACTCAATGTACTGAGATACCAGGACATCTGAACACAGACGGACATAGACAATAGACATAAACCACACTGGACGGACCTTCAAATTCATTCATGCATACATGGGGCACGCAGAATAACGACGCAGTAGACCATCATCAACCTGCCTTGCATTTGTGAGTCAGCCTGGCCCGCCTCGGCCTGGTAGTACTCCTCACTCAACGCAGACAGCGCTGACACGACAGCGGCCTGCAGACACAGGATGAGGAAGATCGGTGAGTCGTAAACAACAACTGGTCTTTCTAAATGAACATCAATTGTGTAAAAAGAAAATAGTGGCAGTTTTTCAATCCCAGTTTCGAAAAGTATCAAATTATCACACACTTCAACGGTGTATCTGCTAATATGAATTTTGTAAGAGCAGCCACTTTGTATAACTACTGCCACTGGTTCGTATTTCTTTGTGGGTGCATAATACTTAACAAGGATGTATTTGGCATGCAAACAGGAAAATCAGTATTCTCTATTATCTCAGTGTTTTTAGGAAAATATTCCGCTTACCACAATGGCATCCCGCACTCCACTTGAAACAAGATGGAGAGACTTTATGGTGTCGTCGATAACCCACTGCCAGCCAGCTGAAACACAAGAGACACCGTCAGCATTGATGCTGAATGAAAAGAAAAACAGAACAGGTACCGTTTGAAAGAATTTGCTTACTGATAACGGGGCCGTTCTTAAAAGGCATTTTGGACAGGGACAGCTTTTCTATAAGACCGCAAACTGTAAAAAAAAAAATTAATAAATACATTTATTATAATGTTCTGTATAATGAAAAAAAACAAAAACAGCAATGCCTTCTTTACCTTCCATCGTGTTTCTTTCAACAGTATTAAAAACCATAAAGACTGAGTTTGTTTTTCATCTTACCTGCTGGTCTCATTAGCTCTCCACCAAAACCCCTACACAAAATAAGAGGCATTTTAGTATGAATAATATTTTGTTGTTTTATCATACTGCCAACAAAGTTAAACTGATCACTTCTGCCTACCTGTACCGTTTTCTTTCGTGGATCTGAAAATGTGTCAACAAATGCAAATCAGCAAGATGACACTGACCATAGTTTTGTTTTAAATTTGAAGCAATGTTTTTTTTTGTATTAACACCTTAGGGTGCACTTACCGTGTCGTGAATGTTCTTTAACGCATCCACACACTCTGGAGAAATGATGTCCATCACAGTCCTGTGAGACAAATCATGCATGTTCAAAGTAATAATTCATAGAACTTCTTATCACTGAATTGTATTTGTTGTTACAAATTTCTTTCATTTTGTCTATAGTAGCTGCTTCATTCCTAGAAAGGTTCTGCGTTTTTTTACGAGCCATGCAAACAGTTCCCAAAGCTGCTGTTGGCGTTGAAAAATTTGTCGTCGTGCCAAAGTCTTTAAAGTCATCTTCTCAGTATACTACCGCTGTTTGAGTAAAGACAATATGGAACGAGTTTAGACTGGGATTCACTACTTTAACTATGTACTAAGTGTCTACCTGTTGGTCTGGAGGCCCACTTTGTACAGAGCATGCGTGATCTCTCCACAGGCCAGGATGGCTCCATGGCGACCGTGGAGGTCAACACCTACTGCCACGGGCAACAGCTGAGGCAAAACTGAAACGTACAAGAAAGAAAGAAAGAGCACGGTATATCAAATAGTAACCATTAATTATAGGTTTCAGTCTGTTTTAAAAACAGGCATTTCTCACGAGCATTTTAATTTGAGAGCTCAACATCGGCTGGCGAACAGGTCTGGTGACATTGTTTACCTGTTGTGGCCATATAATCAGGCGCTTCAGGCGTCAGGTTGTGGAGTGCTTTAGTAGCAAGCTCACGAATGACACTGCAAAACACATGAAGAAACATATGTATCAGTAGAACTAAAGACTAAAGAACTAAAAACTCTACAATGTTTATTTATTGATGATGAGTGCAATATCAGACAACACAAGGACTTACACATCCCAGTGGTTGATCTTCATGGCTATCAAATGGTCAATCATGGATTTGGTGTACTCTGGAAAACCAGCTATATAGACACTTTGAGGGGAAAAAAAAGGAAATATATTTAGCTAAACAGAGAATAAATACCAGATTTTGACATGTCTCCGTAACCACTCAAATGTAGAAATGAAAATCTATTTCAACCAGCTTTCTACATCTTTATTCTGTTTTCTTTGCTATGTGCAGTTCTGACTTCGGTCATACCCTAAGGCTAACATCTTTCCGCATTTCTGTTGCTTAAATGTTTGCTTCGTTAGTCGTGACACATTTCTGACAAGTGATAATTTCTGAAATGTTTAGCTATTCTTTAAATGTACACATTTCAGATGTGCATGCCCAGAGAGAAATTCTGCAGTAAATTTAATAATAATAATTTAAAAAAAAAAATCAGAAACGTACAAGCTAAACGGCACATACATATAACAGATAATGTCTATGTTTTAGGAGGTAATTTGAAGCTTAAAGCTGCAGAACTGGGTCGAATATCAACACCAGATTTTGACAGCTTTGCTTTAGTGCCGCAATGACTAAATTAACAATATTTACAATATGCAACGTTTAAAAACGTTGCCAATTTTGGGGTATTTTAATAACCAGAAATCCTGACCGCTCAATCAGCCAGAAGTTCAGCCATGAGGTTGAACTTGTTTCTGTTTGTCATTTACTGTGACCAAAAACATTTTTCTACCAGCGGTAACACACATAACCACAGATTACACTAAAACTGAGGCAAAGGCTAAAAATCTGTGCTGTCAGTGAGAAAAGATAGCGCACTATCTGATGCAACCCCAACCTTTATTATTTAAGCTGCAACCGAGTTTTGTGATTTAAGGACAAGCCCTTCAGAACTGACAGTGTAAATAGATTGATTCGTACCTAATGTTCAGATAGCAGTGGCTGAGATTTCCAACAGCATAGTAGTCTGCTGCTGTTACAATGTCAATACCGTGAGGAAACGTCCCCTATTGAGACAAAAGCAAGCAAAAAAACAACAACTGATGAGATGTTTTATGGTCTATATTGGGAAAGACAGAGCAAATTATTGCGAGATAAAAGATATGTGATTTGGATCCAAGTTCAAGCAACGATCTCCGATCTGAAGAGCGTTATGACTCAAGGTCTACTGGCAAGTCAGGTCTTTGCTGGTGCCCTGTGGCCGAACTGGGAGGCTACTTCTTAGCATCAGAAGGCTTCACCAAAAAGGCAAGTTTGAGCACGACCTGGATATTTGGCAACAAATAAGCTTCAAATCACAGTAATTCTGTTAGTCACAGTGCTCAAGTAGGCAATACTTCAGTCACAAACCTGTCTGCCGACATTCTCCTGGAAGGCAGCCTGGGACAAAATGAGACATAAAATTAACTTGTGTCATTAAGCTGTATATTTTTTGTGAAGCAAGCATTAGATGTTGACCATAAAACTTACAGAAGCAGCTCTGCGGCAATTGACATTTCGATCAAACACAACTGTGATCAGCAAAGCACTGCAGGGGGGAACAAAAATATGGATTAGAGAAATTAAATTACCTGACAAAAGACTTGTATCTAGAATTATCGACTGAATGCAATAGAGAGGGCGCTGCTTTAACAAATGTTACGTTTTTAACATTCTTTATTGTGCTGTCACTTTGCTGTTTGACAATTAAGTATTTCAATATTCATTTAAAATTTTAAAAGACATTTAATGTCAAGTATTTACTCACATTATTTCCACAACATTTTCTTTACTGTGATAATAACCCTGTATATGTCTTCCCTGTTATAGTGCACCAACAGTGTATGAACGTCATACATTTTTCAGAAATAATGACTCCGGTAAAAATGATGTCAAAGCTTTCATTACATCATTCCCACAAAAGTAATTTTGGCTGCCACTCACAGGTTCCCAGCACGCAAGGTGAACGCAACCACAATATGATTAACCATTCTTCACCTGCAATATTGGAAGTTGTGACCTCAACATCCCTCCACTCTACGAGTTTCAGGAGGGGTGGATGTGAGAATGCCAGTCGTTTAAGGGGGTGGTGGGCTACGATATCTAGACATCACAGTGACAGCCTGAGACTAAATGCTGCTGGCCTTGTTTGCTCTCCTCCTGTGCACTTTGCCTCCAAACAGCAAGATCCGAAACTATGGAGATTTACCAGCTGCCCCAGTTTGGCTTCACAAACTGCCCTTGCCCTGAGGGCTAGGAAACAAAAACAGTCCTGATTGCAGTCTAGACAAAGGTGTGAAGGAACTGTGAATTATGTCTACGACAATTAATAGGTACACTATTTATTTATATAACTTTGCAAAAGCACAGCTCTATGCATGTGTACGTGCCCCCAAGTCACACAGTCACACTTTTACAAAAGTGAGTTTTTTTTAATATGCAAATGTCATCAAGCTGTGATGAGCAGAGCAGAGCAGGAACCAGCTTGTCTCAGTATTGCTGCCAAATGGCGACCGAAACCTACAACAGCAGGCGAAACCCGGCAATCCTGTAGGCAAGAGAAAGGGAGGGTGTTGTCGCGACTGCCGATGATAATTTGAAGGGGTTCAAACTGACACTGCAGAGCTGGTCTGCACAGTCACAGTCCACAGGTCCGTACATGCAGGCCAGGTGAAAAGAGATCAAGGATGATGCAAACCGTTACTATTGAAAAAGACTGAGCGCACGTCACTGTATGATGTTGCACTTCTTTGCACTAAGTGCTGACTGGACGTGCAGGTTTTAAGATGTTGCTTCTACTTTTAAGGCGATGTCCAGCCTCTGATCCCGGAACAATTCCCTCTCAGTCTTTTTCCATTCTAGCATGAAGACCAAAAGAAACAAATATTTCCAGTCCCTACTCCTTACAGCTTTAAAAACCATCTGAAAAAAGTCAAACTGTTTTGACCCAAAACAACAACAAAAAAAAGGCATTTCAATCACCTAAATCATAAGCACTGGACATGCACCACTTTGAGGTAATATATTGGCAATTCAAAATGTCAGTCTCCTGGCGTAACATTTCCATAACAAATGCAACACTACACAAGTCTAAACTGAACAGTATCAGTTTAACATAAAGGCTGCAGCAACACAAGGGCAAACAGAAAAATTAAAACAGAGAAAAGCATGTCGTTACCAACTTCATTATAAATGTATCTTTTTGATCTACAAAAATAAAGTTGGAAAAACTGTGAAAGAGCTACATTTAGGTTGTTCTTACATCATCGGTCTAAAACCATTTCCCCTTTGATGTGCAACTGGGACATATGAGATTGAAAAGGTCCTGTCATTTAACACTCCTGCACTGTCAAGTATTATAAAACAGGAAGCAAAATTCCCTTTTGAGATACGATAAATGATGAAACTGATGCAAATCTCTCCCTCTCTCCTTCTGCTCTAGAAGCTGTTTCTGTAGATCATTACTGAAAAGCCAAAAGGAGCATGAATATAAAAAGTCTTATGTCTAAATATTAAGAAGCATTGCTTTAACAGAAAAATCAAGCCAGCAATTGTTACATGTGTCTAAAAAAGGACTATACATTTGACCTTATAGTATAAATGATTTTAATAATTATTAATTTACCCACTAATATTGTTTTTCATTTGTTAGTACGCCTATGCCTGTAAATCATGTTTTCATCCTGGCTCTTCTCCCCACTCCACTATCTGTCCCCATGGAAGCACAAGGGTTAAGTGGCTATTTCTAGCTCAAGCCTAAAATTCACTTGTGAGGGTATATACAGTAATTACCTATAAATATCATCAGCTCACTGAAAATTATTTTTCAATTATGCAGTCAATTTGTTACAAGCTTTGCATACATGTATACAACAGAACTAGTTTCCCCATCCAACACCAGAGATGATCAGGTCATCTATTGGAGATCTCGGGTGATGAAAATGTGAAAATGCAGACAATTGCAGGGACCAACAGCCTTTTTTCAATACTGTATGCATGCATGCACAAAAACAGCACACGAGGGTGAGTACAGGTTACAGTACGTGGAGACGTGAAAGACTAATGTGGCACAGAAAAACTGGTTTGAGGCAATAAATTATAGCTCAAAGGAAAACTGTTCAGCTTCGATGCAAATTGTAATGATAACATCATTTACAATGGGCTTCAATCAAAAAAACCTTTCTGATTACCTCGGTTGTGTATTATGTGGTGGCATTATGGTTGAACTGTTGTTGACGCAGCTAAGGAATATGCATTCATCAGCCGGCTTTCAAAGCTACATTTACTACATTTGCAACGGTATTTCATTACACAGAGAGGCGTTTCTGTTGTATCGCCATTAGTTTTATCCAGGTGTTCAAAATTCCAATGCAGGGGCTGATATCATTAGCTGGTAGAGGGCTTCTCACAGATATATCGGAGACCGAATATAATGGAAGAAGACAAGCTGTCGATTTACTCATCTTTGACCTGTAATGGATTAAAAGGGAGCATGACAATACATGCTCGGGGTGGAAATGTTGAGTTTACTTTAACAACCAACAACACCAAGAGTAAATGGGAATTGAAGCAGATCAAAAAAGGTACAGTTACTATTTTGTAGCTAACCAGCATGTTTCCATTTTTCAAACGCAAGACAGGGAAAACATTTGTCTTTTGTGGAAGGGTAATGTATTATTGCATGCATAAGTGAAATTAATCATTTGTGACACAAATGAACACAAGATTCAGATTACGTTTCTGAAAGCAAACTTAACAGAACAATCTACATACATATATACATATATATATATACACACACACATATATCTCTATATAAGTGTTAGTATGGGAAGGGAAGGAAAAAAGGGTTACCTGGCAATCTGAGTGACAAAAGGCTTCAGCTCCTTGGGTTCATAAGCTCTAGCAAAAGACCAGCACACATAGCAGGCAGCATCGCGCACATTAGAACCAACACTGCATGCGCCCCTCTTTTCCTCGTAGGTCAGGGCCTTGATGATGACCGGCACGACTGCAAACAGACAATATGAATCGATGAGAGCTTTTACCTCAAGAACACTAAGATTAAACAATGAAAGCTATGTCATGTATATGTAAAACAAATGTTACATATACTGTATACAATCAATATGAAAAGGTGAATGCAAATATCACTACTTTAGTTACATACTTGATACCCAAAATACTAACTGAATACAAGTTCATTATTAGTATAATAGTATTTCCATAGTATAGTATTTGGGCCTCCAAGTTGTGTTAACCATTTCAGACTGTATTATTGTTATGGTTTAGATCCATTTAAACCAAGTCTTTTTCAGCACATTAAGAAAAAAAAGCAGAAAAGTGCGATATACTGTTTTGTTTTAAAATGTGAAGCTATCATGTACTGGAAAAACTTGAGTGCCTTTGAGTGTGCAGTGCAACAGCTTATTAACAATTTCTAGTATAAGACAATTGCAATTAAACCTCAGTGCAAGCTAGTGCCTGCCTACGAACCGCTTCACCGTGAGAACAACAGTGATACTCTTGTCCCGATACAGTCATTCAGTAAGTGGCATTTGTGTGTAATATCAGTGAATAAAGCACAATATGATGTGTAATGGGTATAATTCTAAAGACAGGTGGATAACAATAAGGTCAGTTCATTTACTAACTTATATTACTAACTATGAAATTGGTGCTGAAACTATTTCAGATTTATAACTTTACTCACAAGTGTGCAAATATTATGCAAAACTTAACTTGAAACTTTGAAGTACATAAACTGTAGAATGAGTCATGTGTGCCCATTTCCACTGAAGAGAGAGATGGAGTCAAAAAAGAGGAAGAAAGTGAGAGGGCCCTCCCCCCCCCCTCATGTAAATCATTGCTTGAGGCTTGACTAATATCAGGTACATCAATGCTGCCTGAGGGCCCTGCTGTTTGGGCTGAAGCCACACCCACTAGTTGAGACAACACCTCAGAGAGGAACTCGCCACACAACTAACATCACACATTCAACCATCACACACTTTCACAAACACACTCTGAACTCTGAGCAGGTACTGAAGCGGGCGCCCTGATCAAGAACTGACGCCGGCTGTGAACGCTGCAGCGGTTCTCTGCAGGCCGATCGGAGAAGACGCTGTTGCTTCAACTTGAACAGGTAATTCTTTTTCTATTTGTGTTGTCTTTTCATGAACGGGACAGTGGCATTAAGTTGTATTAACTTATTTACAGCACTCCATCCAAGGCTTTCTGTGTTTTTAGATGAGACTGCTAGTGATGTGTGCTGTTAAATAGTTTGTAGGGTGTATTTAGGGGAAGGTAGAAGCTAAGCGCGCACCTGTTACCAATGGATCTTAGTTCGCCCTGCTTAGACTGCCATGTGTGATACATTGTTAAATACCTGGCCTGTGCAGAAGACCTTCTAAAAAAAAAAAGTTTAGGATACTTAATTAGATAACATAGCCTTCTTTAAGAATTGTTTTAATCACATAGTGATAAATTTAAAAAAAACAAAAAAAAACATCACCTGAGCTCAAAGTATTCAAGTTGATTTCTTAATTAAATAAATAAGGAACATGTTTAGACTGGATTATATTTTTTTTTTTAAAAAGAAGAGGATTTTCAAATTAATTTTAGTTCTTAAGAAGGGAGTGGCTTCGAAAGCGACTACAGTTGGACAGAAACTTGAGTGACAACTTCTTGCGACAGCACATGACAAGCAGGTTCCTCCATTCACGCCCAGTTCTGCTGAACTTGCTGCTTTAGGTGATGTTTCATTTCAAAAGGTGGGGTGCTCCAGATCCCGCCCACCTCACAGTTTCACTGGAATGGCTGGTTTCAACTATTACGACCAGCTAACATGAGCGTGGTATCAGAAGAAAAAATTATTAAAAATTACTTCCAGTATCCATGTATCGGTATCTGCGGAGCCGGTGAGTTCATCAAATGATGAATGCATCCCACAGGTGTAGTCATGGGAAGCAGGTGGCTGGTGGTTCCCACGCCGACAGCGCAGTTTAGTAAGGTTCAGAGAGAAAGCAAGTCTCTGCATGCCCTCCAGGTCTGCGCTAGTGAGTGTGCAGTCTGCCTGCCGTAGCGGTTCTGTTACTTTTTAGGACAGATGAGTGAAGCGATATCAAAAACGGACAGACGGGTGAACAGGCAGAGCGAGTGAAGGAGTCTGTAGGCAGCTGTCAATCAGCCAAAAACCAAACTAAGACACAACTACACCCACGCAAACATTGTGGGTACATTTTTGCATACAGTCGACAGGTTTTCATATTCAACTATTTCTCTTGTTTGGTATCCGACCAAGTGTGAAGTAACAGTTGCAGAAATACATTAGCCTGAGGGTACAGTGTTTTGTGCAGCTTGGGATTGTTTTTTTGGGGGGGGCGAGCAGGTAAAGAAACAACTAGCAAAAACCTTCCAATGACAACTGCTCTCCACCTAAACCAGTCAAACAACTCTCTTTTAGTCTTGTTATTTGAGTCATTTCGGTGAGAATCTGCTACAATTCCTGCAACGACTCACTAGTTGCTTTTATATCCTTTACCATCACGTTGTCTAACCGCAGCTTCAGCAAAAGGAAAATCTAAACTGTGAGTAATTCCTCAAATGTAATGTGCAACATTCTTCCTTCAGAGAACGTGCATTAAAATCAAGATGGAAACTGCTCAGGAGCGCAAGCCCAAAAGACCCCACTATATTCCCCGACCGCCAGGCAAGCCTTTTAAGTACCAGTGTTTCCAGTGTCCTTTCACCTGCAACGAAAAGTCCCATCTCTTCAACCACATGAAATACAACCTGTGTAAAAACTCAATTTCCCTGATGTCACAGAAAAATGGGCAAACAGCCCGACAGATCAAAGCCGTAGCGAAGGGAGTCCTTGTCAAACCGAAGGATTCTACAAACGTCCTCTCGGCAGTTCAGAACAACAGTTCTGAGAAACAGGGAGCTGAAGAGAACAAAGTTGAGAGCAGAGATGAAGCAGAAGAACTGGATGTTGGCTGTGACAGTCCAGTCACTAAAGACAGTCAGAATGTGACAAAACCAAATACAGTCACAGAGCAAGAGAACGGGGAAAGTAACGAGACCAAGGATCTGCCACGCCCTTCTGCTTTCTCCCCTGTCACACCCAACCGCGACGGAGCAGAAGCCTTCAAGTCATCTGTGCAGCAAACAGAGGATTCACCAGCACCTGTTCCCACTTTCAACAACCCAGGCTTCCCTTGGGACACGATTTCATCATCCATTCCCTTAAAGCCATTCTCTCCTCTCATAGTTCCTGAGTACTCTCCTTATCTGTTGCCAGACCGGCCCTTATATCCACCATACTACCTCCAGGGAAATCACCATGTGAATGAGCCAAACTCTTCTTCTTTCCAGCCAGAGTTTCTGGATTCTCACAGGCCTTTGGTGCAACAACCCATTGCCACTGCTCACACTTCCCCATTTCCCCCTTACCCATACAGATACTGTCACACTCTTCACCCAGGGGCCCCTCTGCACTACACCCTGTACAGACCCCACGAGCTTTCCATGTCAATCACAGGACCCAGATATCTTCCTTTGGATTTGTACAGCCCTACTCTTGGCCCAAAGGATTATGACTTATACATACATTCACGTCCCAGTCACAATAGTCCACACACTTCCACACAAGAGGAGAGCCGCCAGGGGCAGAGTGGAGACAAGGCAACGAGGCTGAGTCCTAAAGAGGGCTCTTCGGCTTTGGGGTCCCCCGACAGACCCAGTCAAGCACACGTCATCCAGAGAGACACAGAGGCCCCGCAGTACACCAACATGGGCGAGCCACAGACAACACCCCAACTAGGACACACAGCTACAGCTGTGCAGCCCATCAAAAATGACTTAAGACAAGAGGAGTGTGCAGAAACCTTGCTGCAGTAAGTAAATCCCCCAATTACTATTTTTTTCATCGACCTAGACTGTTTTGTATTAGCGGTGATGGTTATATTTTTAACTTTCTGTTTTGGCCTGCCTCTTTCAGATCAGTTGAAAGCAGTCGATATTCCTCAATGTCTGTTTCTCAGCCATGTCCCGAAACTACGTCAGAACAAGACGATGAGGACAACACGGAGGATCTGGCTCCCCTCAACCTCTCAACAAGAAACAAGGACAAAGAAAATAGTCAATCTGAACACAGACTGAGCTGCTCAGACACAGTGAAAGAGAAGGAGAACGAGTTGCCTCTGAACCTTAGCCTTCGAGCTTCTCACGGCAGCCCCGTACACAGCTCTGCCCTGAGCACTTCAGATCATCTTCAGCAGCGACCTGAAGAAAAGCTGCATGAAGAACCTTGTGACCAGAGGCAGACTGCAGCCCTGGCACTCTGTCAACTGGCCATTGCGACCTCTGCAGCATCTTCATGTGACTTCAGTGCTGTAGACAGGCCCTCAAAAGATTCAACGGATGGTACAGGTCCTGTCTCTCCAGAGAAAACCAAGCAAACAAGCAGGGCTAAGGCAACAGGTGTGAAAAGAGCAAACAGTGGCCATGTCGAAAGCAAATGCCACAAACCAAACAAGAGAGTAAAAACACCGGGGCAGGCTCTGAGGAGGAGGCCTCGTTGCTGCTAACAACTTACCTGACTGATTAAATATCTATTCTAATCTATCTAATGTACACTGCTACAATGTAAAAAAAACGAATTGTACAGACCCGTTATCACAGTTATGTGCTTATAGAGTATGTCCTATTCACACGGTCGATTGGTCAAGGTGAAACCCGAATTTTATAAGGGTTCTCAATATTTAAAACAGGACATGTTTGTAATGTATAAAGTTGACAATGGAAGATGTGGTAATGTACTGTAAATACATGTATGATATTAAATAAAGAAATAACAAAAAACCGCTCGCTTACAATAGTCCATGTATCTCACAATAACTACTCAAATGTGCACATGAATTCACATACCATCTGTTAATCTGGAAGGCAGCAGCAGTCCTCTCCGACCCAGCTCTGCCAGCGCCAGGCAGCCTCCATGCCAAGCATTGTCTGTTTCCTGGAAGCTTGAAAAAGAACCCACAGACAACAGACAGGTCAAAACACAGAACATACAGGTGGATGGGGCTGCTTGAGAAATTGTCCCTTCCTGAGCAGTATTTTTTTTTTTTTTTTTTTTTTTTAAATAAAGACATGATAAATGGCATGATGTGACTGCTAGAGAGTGCCAATATGCCCCAAGCATGAACCTACCTGAAGCAGTCCAGCACCGATCCAACCACCTCATCTGCCAGCTCCTTGGGAAGCCTCCCAGTCACTCTCCCAATGCTGAAGGGTTGAACAACATGAATTATTGTAACCCGCAAACCCTTTCAGAGGAGTTGTTTTTGACATAAAGAATGCCAAAGACAAGTAATAACAAGGATGCCCTGTTATCAACTGTCAGGTTTTATAGCTGTTATACAAACAAATTAGTTACCCCTTTGCTGTAGACCAGCGCACAATTGTTTCCTTATCTTTCAGTCCCACAAGCAGACTCTCTGTAAAATAACATTTCAATCAGATTTATTTTCAGCAGGACCATCATAATAACAAATGTTTGAAATTGAGTTGAGGCAGAAACTGACCGATAACCGTCTCCACCTCCTCAGGAATGTCATAGTCCTCTTCCTCGTCTTGTGTCTCCATTTCTGGTGTCACAGCATCACTGTCTGCAGTAGATTGGGACATGGAGAGGTTTTCTGCGAGAGAGCGGTTGCCTCTCTGGTATCTGAAAAACATGCACATTAACGTTTCAACACACTTAGTTCTGTCTGATCCAGTCATGTCTCACTCAGGACAATAAAATGTACTGTGACACATATGACATTAGTCACCAAGAAAACCAACCTGGAAATAAACCTGATGCTACACTTTCCACAACTGAACAGTTAGACACAACTAGTTACGGGAATCATTTTGTTTCAGTATTAATACCACTATTCACGTGGAAGATACTAATGTTTTTTCGATGTAACAAGTCAAGTTTTAATGCAAACACACAATAAATCTATTTTTGCATTTGTGCCTATTGTTTTTCTGGTAAGACATGTGGTGTATTTAATTGGTTGTTTTGTCTGACCTCCATGCAGCCAATCGCGGCTTCAGAAAGTTGAGTCCAAGCCTCTGGATGAGTTTGACGTTGAGCTTCCTCAACATGGCCTCGCTGCTCTCTGACAGATGATTCTGCTCCAGACACTGCAGAACTGTAGGAGCTGGGAAAACACCATACAAAACACATAGAGACATAATTATTATTATTAGAACGATTACAATCACGCTGTGATGAACAAGATTTACATGCCAGCTATGACTTGACTGTCTTTTACACAAACTATAAAACATGTATCCCTAATTGTGCATTGGAGAGCATTTCAAAGACATGTGTATCATTTTCATACACGGGAAGGCTCTGTTATTATATGGAAATACAAAAACATCACCCGATATGTGAATTAAGGTATCTTCCTTCTGGCAAAGTACATTTAGATAAAGATTTGTGAACACAAATACCGGTAATTGCATTACCACAGGGAACTGCAACTGAACAAAGACTACAAATGTGACAATCACACGCTCGAGTGACTTTTGTTGATGAAATATTTTGTTTTTATTTGATCTGCAAATAGAGAGGAAAATCTTGATTCATGACTTGAATGCAGATTAACACAACAGGGAAGAGGGAACCTACCATACTGTAGGAGGTCATCTCTTTTTCCATGTTTGAAAAGCTTGGCCTGTAAAATCATTTTGAAAGTGTTATTATTTTTCTCACAAACAAAGGAATCATTACCCTCAAAAACCACATACATAGTGGCAAATTTCTTGCCATTTCTTTTCTTTGAATCTTGATTCTTTACAGAACTTTACCCTCAATTTAGACATGCACGTATGGGTACTGAAGCCTTGGTGACAGAACACACAGAGCCCGTTTTGAATGCCTTAAGCAACACCTGGGCTCCAGTTTTAGCTCCCTGACATGAAGGGCAACGCAACGCTTTCCAAACATGCTGTGCAAGTTTATAAGCCAAGGATACAAATGTAATGTTCTTGCTTGAGGGCTGCATTAGATTACCTTAGGTTACACAAAGGTGATTTGAAAATACAGTCCATCACTAATAAACATTTGCAATAAGGTGTAATTGAGAGCATTATGTAGTAAAAGAGGATTTCATGGAAAAGAAGTACCCTCAGTGCCATTTGCTGAAAAACCGTTTAGTTTAAAGCAGTGGATTAAACTGACAAAAGTCACTTAAAGCAACAGAGCCCACACACGCAGCAGATTCATTATACACCTGCTAAAACCGCATTCGGTGTTGTGTGAAACATACCAGTCATGTCAGCTCTTGTAAATTACCCTCTGCAGGTCTGAATACGAGCACACAGATTAAACTCTCTTCAATCACACACACACACACACAAACAGGTGTTTACGCAACACCGCAGGCTTGTGTCACCAGCAAGTATGTGTGTTTACCAGAGACTGCAGAGCACCATCCAGCACCATAATGCTTCTCATTGACTGGTCATTGGTCTGGGATATAGTGGTGAGATTCCAGTCCAGGAATTCTCCGAGGCACTTCTGTTTCACATCAGGGCGTGTCATAAATCTGTACAGGCATGTACATTCAGACATGAAAACAATAAGTTCAAGTTTTTTGCAGACATTCAAATAGCAATCCCGCCCTCTATTGGCTAAATAACTAGTTGCAGATCAGTAACTGTATTTGTATTTATTTACAAGAAGTTAAATAGATGTTTATAGATTATATTCAATCTTTGACTTTCACAAATGAAAAATAGGTACTTAAAGACATACAGTGCACATTTGGCCTTGAAAATATTTACTAAGGCTAAATACATTAGCGATAATGTTGATTTGTTTGGTTTTCCTTTAAAGAAAAAAACCTGTTTGCCGTTTGTGTACTTACTTTGATACTAGTACCGATGCAGCATCCCTGGGACTGTCACTCACAACTAGATAAGACTGGAAAAAAAATATTATTCATAATGTATAAAAACAAGGCTGAAGGATACCATCACACACCTAAAAGTTGACATCTTTTTCATCTTTCACAAATCCAAAAACATTACAAGGACTAAATAAAACTTTGTTCAGATATTATACTGCTGGATTCTCTTCTTAAAGGTTTCTCCTTGATCATTCAGTTTGGATCGGGAGACAGATTGAGGAGTTGTCCCTTTTTATAGTGTTAAAAGAGGGTACTTTATTTTAGGTTGTTATAGTTTAGTCTGTATCATGAGGCTCCACAAACAGAACAGATTAATGTCATTCAAAATCTCGAAAACAGATCAGTCTCTCTAAAACAAAACCGCATAATACAATTACATCATACATACACTTACCTTTGCAATGGCTAGAATACGCTCCATGATGGTCTCTCTAGCCTTCCCGCTGTCTGTCTCCAGATGCCCATCCAGACGAGAAAGGTCAAAGGGTATGAGGCAGGTCATGGACAGCCACAACAATAACATGTAGCGAGTTTCCCAAGTCTGGAATGAGTAAGACAGCGCCACATACCACCATTATATGTTTGACTAATATAATATAGACCAAACCTGTAGGAGGCGAATGCAAAGAGGCAAAGAAGTAAACCTCAGAGTCCTTCGGATCCTGTCTGGACATCAGATCCAGAACTGGATGGAGGTCGGCCACCTCATGAGGAAAAAGCTGCACAAAGCATTTATAGCCTCTGACCTAGCCAGGAAGACAGAAAAGAAATACAAAATATGTGGCAGGATTAATGAATTAGCTGGATAAGTGTGTAATAAACAGAGTGCAGCGCAGTCAAGTGGGTTTTCACTGACATAGCAGATAAGAAACATGCAAACTTAAACAAGGGTATAGTTTTTGACTGACCTTACAGATGATGTAGAGAAACTTGAAGCCCAAATGAACCAGTGACGGCGGAGACTTTTCACTCCTTACAAAGTCCAATATCATGTTCAGCATCCATTCTAATAGAAATTTGAAATAATAGTGAATATGTGCATCTGTATTATAGAAGGAGCTTCCGTTTGATTCTACATAACGTTAAAGTTTTTATTGTTGTTGTTGTTGTTTTTTTTGACATTTTCTAAGTGTACCTAGATGTGGGTCCAGCAGATGAGGCTGCTCCTGGTATCTGTTCATTATCACTGTGGGAGGAAACGAGCGAGACAGCTGTAAGTCGTGAATCCAAAACAGTAACATAAAACGGTTTATTCAGGGGTTTCGTGCACTCTGTGGATGACCGCCTCACCCAAGAACCTCTGTGTCGCAGATTCGCTTTTCGCCGCGTCGGCATGGACCTCCGGCAGGCTGGAGATGAGAGCTCTGGCCTCGCCGCTCTCGCTGAAGCCGCCCAAGACGCACGTTTTGACAAGAGCGTCCGTCTGTCCTCCTTCACCACCGGAGCACCCATTGTCCGCGTCCGACAAGGCCATTCTGCCAAAACCTTTACCCACGAGGAGTGTTTATTTTTTTTATTTTTTTTTTTGCTGCCGTTAACGTCAGTAATGGACCGGCGAGCTAACTACTATTAGCAGTTGTGCTACCTAGTAAACAAGGCGATTTAAAAAGATCAGCTACGACGCACAGTTGGTTTAGAGAGTATTAACATTAAAAAAAATTAAAAAATACATGACTACGTTTAAAAACAGAGTTACTCCACTTTGCAAAACCGTATTCATCACTATTTACCTCAGGATGTCAAGCGAATGTATGATGTAGTTTTACTCCTGTACGCTCACCCCGCCCAGCTACGGGAAGCGAGACGGTCCAGACTTGTCGCAGGTCACGTAGCACGCCCGGGCTCTTTCTCAAAATACGGAAAATTCATCGAAAGTTAACATTTTTTTAAATGCTGCGTATGTTTATTGACAACTGACGAACAAGTTCAAATCAAGTACATTGAATATTGTGATTCTAAACCTAAAAAAAAACAAAAACGGATGAACATACATCTTGCTTGCTCATGACCAGAGAATAAAGCCTGGTTAAAATCTTGGGGAAAATAATAAAGCATAAAGACAAAAACATTAAAGATTTAAACTCTAAGGGAGCTTTGAATACAATTCTAAGTGGTGTTAAGTTCTAGTAAAATGCAAATCAGTGGGGTATAAAATAAATTACACACATAAACACAACCCAGAGAAATGTAAGATGTTATGACTAAGTTGTATCTGATAAATAAGCATATAATTGGAGCAGGCAGAGCAGAACTGTTTTTGTATTTTTGATTATCTATTTTCTGCGCAATACAGCAGACATTAAAATACTAGAATGTTATTTTAGCCACACTGTTTTGGTCAATTTAACAATATATACAGATTACTTGGCTTAATTTAAGACTGTTAAAAGTTTCTACATGTGACTGGGAGTGCAGTTATTTCAGTAGGTTCTTCATAATCCTTATTGAGGAGCCTCTGTAGCCACAGCCAAAGTGGTTCCAATGATTCAGATAGTGGAAGAGTTGGTAAAGCTGGTTCCTCTTTTCAAATCCTGGTGCTTGGGGAATCTTTTCATGGTATGCAGAGTAAAAAGAGCTGTTGAAACCACCAAACATCCCGGCAATACCCAGCTCGTACTCCGAATGGCCATAGAAGGAAGCAGGGTCAAAGATGACTGGGCCCTGTGCACACTCTGCCACATTGCCTCCCCACAAGTCTCCATGGAGGAGAGCAGGAACGATCTCCACATCTGTGAAAAACTGAGGGAGCTTCAGCTGTAAATAACAGATACAATATGTATCAATGCACCGTCAAATAGCTGATACAATCATAGCGACTTGTGTCAAGTATATTTAATTTCTGATGGGGTCAAAGGGAAGGTGCACCTGTAGATTGGCCCACAGTTCTCTGGCTTCTCTGTCTCCATATGATTTCTCCACCATGTTAAGTTGGTGCTGCAGCCTCTGCTGTGCGTAAAATGTCACCCAGTCTTTCTGCCACTCATTTTCCTGTGCAGGTATACAGTTATATTGCTAAGGGTGACAACATCTCAAAGACTTGGAGACCACAAATATGTGCAACACCTTAGGTACAACAGTACAGTCCAGTTATGCAGAGTGCAGGCTTATACTGTATATATATATATATATGTATATATATATTTTTTTTTTACCTGTGGAAGATATCCACAGCATGTAGGTACGCTGAAGCCAAATTTTTCCACAACAGTCACCTCTGACTGAGCAGCTCCTTTTCCTGTATAAAGTCACATACATTGATGAATTAATCAGCAGTGTCAAAATTTGAGCGGTAACTGTTATAGTGTAGTAATTACAAGATTCATTTGTGTTTGTGTGTGCGCGCGAAAGTATTTGTCGACATTTTATGTGACGTTAAGGTGAATTACCCATTGTCTGCTGCTCTTTATTTCGTTTTTCCAACTGTCTCTTGTTGTGAAGATGCAGATCTGCCAGCTGCTCTCCGAGGTGCTTCGAATATCTGATAATTGATTTGAAAATAAAATATTTTATTAAAAAAAACAAAAAGGCCACAACATATGTTATATTTCACTAAAGTGAAATTGAATGAGAGAGCTCTTACTTGCTGAGACCTTTCATGTCCAGATGTTCCATTACAAATACACATCCTCTTGTGTCAAGCTCAATCACCTTCATGGGCTTTGGGACTTTAACAGTTTCTGTCTTCAGGATGGCTTCCAAACTGGCCTGCTCCCCATCAAACATCAATTTGGCCTGCATAAAACAACAAAAAAAAGAATCGTCATAGCATATGACTATGCAAGTTTCCATGCTCACAGTATGGTAAAATAAATAATAGCAATGTTCTCCATTTCACAATATCTGCACAAAGTCCACTGACATGGCATTTAGAGGGTTTAGCTTCTGGAACAAATCCTACTCACTGATGTCTGACTTTGGCACAGATGGATAAAATGAACCAACCGAGAGTCACTACAGTCAGTTAAAACAAAAAATAAATAAATGCAAAAGTACCTCGCTCTTGTGATTTATCTTCACAAACACTCTGCCAGTGTCAATGTCATAACTCTGGCCCTCGCTAATACATCCACCTCCCGAGTGACCGGTTGATTTCAGCATGGATGTCCCCAACTCTTTCTTTAACTTGTCCTCCATTGTTACTTCTCAAAGACGAGTCCAGTAGAATTATCGTGGGACTAATACCGACATCGCTTTAGAAATGCAGCTCCACACGTTCAGTGGGTGTTTCTGTTAGTTTACGTCTTGTTTTGCTTCCGTTGTGGTTACCTCGAGTGTGAACCAATCAAAAACAAGTCTGAGGCGATTGATTTTTTTACGTTGTCCTATCGCTGCGATGTGTCGTGCATCACGTGAGCGTCGCCATGGTGAAAAGAGAGGCTACATCGGCTACAAAGTGGCTATATGCTCTGCTGCTATGCTCTGCTGGAAAAAAGCAATGAGCCGCAAAGAAATGTGTTTACTTCTCGGAGCGACTAGTGTCGGGAAGACGTTGCTGCTCAAACGTTTACAAAATATCCTTTGTGGTCATCGGAATTTTTTTTTTTTTGAACTACAACCAGAAGAAGTAAACAATGCCAGCTAATTTAGTCCGATGAGCTATTCTCGTGATCGTAGCGAACTAGTCAATTACCGGTTAGCGTTACGTATAATGTAAAGGTTGTTTTTTTTTTGTAAAAGTTGTGTTTGTTGTATATGTTTAGGAACTTTGTATTTGTGTCTATTGAATCCCATTAGAAGCTATATCTCAACGGGCTATTCATTCAATAAATTCAAATGTATAGTCTGACCTTTTTTTTCAACTAATAGCTGTTGACAACTTCATGTAATTTCTCAGAAAATCTGTTAAAAAAAAAAAATGCCTGCAAAACATCAGAGATGATTATTTTTTTTAATATTATTTCACACTGTGTTAGGAATTGCATACCATTAGAAAAAAAAACAGTGAACGCTACAAATACTATATACACATTTGATCTCAAGTTAAACGTCACAGCACTTGCTCCCGTGGATATTTTTTTTCCCCTAACGGATCATATCCACAGCTCAGTTTTCATGGTTTCGGTGAACTGGAGTCACCTCCTTCAACTCTGCCCACAGTAAGTACAAATTAAAGATGGGAATTTTTTTTTTGTGCCCTTGGTTTTGATGGAACACCGGATGCCTGTAAAGTCTCCAATCTCTTCAAATCTACGCAGGTAGGAACCAATCTGACAGACCTGAGACTGAAAAAGAAGAAGATCACAGTGAGAGAGCTGGGAGGCTGTATGGGTCCTATATGGCCCTGTTACTACAAAGACTGCTCATCTGTCATTGTATGCACTCAGCATTTATTTAAAATATTTGATAGAGGTTAATAAATCAGCATTTGGAATTATTTGACTGGATCTTTATTTTCCTTTGTCTCTTTAACAGTTCATGGTGGATTCAGCCAACATAGCGCAGATATCCTCTTCCTGTATCCAGTTGCTCTCAGTTCTCTCTGCTGAGCCCCTGCGCAATGCCTCAGTGCTTATTCTCTTCAACAAGAGGTGACACGCCGGATGTATCCGCTATCATCGTTTTGTGTCTTTGGGAGAAGCTCTTCATGACACTGTATTTTCTGATCTTTGTTTTTAATTCCAATCTTTTCCAGGGACATGCCTTGCATTATGAGCCTTATGGAGATAAAGTCACTGTTCAGGATGGATGACATTGTTGCATCTGCTACTCAGCCAATCACAACACTGGAACTCAGCGCCCGCTCTGGAGAGGGACTTCAAGAGGTGTTGAGCTGGCTGGAGTCCATCATGATCAAGTGATGTTCCCCCACAACACCCTAAAAAAAAAAACACGTTGAAGCCTTTCGGCCGCCGACATCAGTATTCTCAGTTGTCAAAGACATTTTACACACTATCTTTAGAGGATTTGATGATGTGTTTAGTGCTGGACTGTATAAAACTGGTAAGCCATATGTCAGGAAAAAAACCATCTTTGGTAGTGTGTAAATATAGTGACATATATTAAGGAGATGGATGTAATAGCATGGATGGGCATTTTAACATTTGTTAAAATCATACAACTGTAGGTTTTACCTGCAGTTACTAAGTCACTTTTACTTATAAATGCTAGACAGATGAACAGAAAATTAAGTTTCATGACTGACTGTAGCGTGATCACAGGACTTGCATGGCTTCATATACAGCTGGAGGAAACCTCATGCAACTCTATACAAGTGTCTGTCTCATATAAAACATCTCCTGCATTTCAGTTTTAACCACTTATAAAATGTGAGGAATGAATGTGAGAGGAGCTTGGCTTGTCAGCATGATTATTGCAAGTGATGATGGTGATTTATTACCAGCAGGGGGCATAAAATGCCCAACAAATACTGAGACTGGTACTGGGTGTGTTCCTGTGAGTTGAGATGATTTCATATCAAATGTATTAATACAAAGGGAAATGAGAAAATGCAACAGCCCATCTGAATACTGAAACAGTATTATAATTATACCCCTGTATTTGATGAGAGTCAGTGGTTCACAAGCAAGGAATAAAATTCAGATTCATACATTTTCTAATGCTGTCTCGCTTATCATGAATTCTGAAGCACTTACAGTCCTCCCAAACTATAATTTCATCCAGCAATTCATTTCACAATAGTAAAAGGATGTATACACTGATATTTCTCAGCAGTTCTGGTTCAACAGAAGCTCCACTTACTGTAGTTATCTGTGGACATGTGTTGCCACTTATCTGAAATCTGCCTGTTCAGGAGCCAGAGTAAATATCCACAGCAACAGCCAGCTATATTCATCACAGTCTGGTACTTACAGCTAAGTTTATTGACAACAAAATATTATCAAACTGTGCTTTTGTGTAGTTTGTAGTCCGTTAGCAACGGGTTATGGCCTCAAAGAAGTTTAACATGACATTATGAGTTTCTGATAAAAATGTGTTATCTGTTTAAAAGAGGAGTAGGATATACTGTTGCAGTGAGGAGCAGAACCAACTTGAGTCAATCTAAGGGTTATTGTACTATACAACAATATAAAAATAACTAAGGATAGGTTTTTCATACAAGTCCTTGGGCTGCAGTTTAGTCTGCAGTAAGAGTGATGTTTTAACAGCGTAACCGCATGGTATTCCCCTTTTACTAAGATGTTTTTTTTTCCAGCTTAGTTGGTCCTCATAAGAAAGGGTTCTGACTGTTCTGTGCATCCTGTGATCCCTGAGTACTGCCTGAAGAGAAGGGCAGCAAGGGCTCGGGGAGGTTCCCTGGCAGGTCCAGAACGGGCTGGGTGGGGTGCGTGAGTGACGAAGGGAGGCTGGCACCCTGATGGCTCATAGGCAGGGGCAAGGAGGCACTGTATGGGAGAGAAGTGGTGTGGGGAGCCGCAGAGGTGGAGCTGGAGCTCATTTGATTCAGACTTAGCTTTGGCTGCTCACTTTGGAATGGATTGGTGGGTGAAGGAGCACTCAGGCCTAGACCAAAAGAGGCAAAAGAAAAGAGGAGTGTTCGATATCTTTTAACCACTCATTAAAATTTGATTTGATTTGGCATTTCAAAGACTGGGTCCAGAACTGGATGAATGACTTATTTTTGTCTCTTGTTGGAAGCACGGTCAGTTCCTAAAACTCGTTAAAACTCTCAGCTTTCTGAGAAATTCACGTTAACACGCTACATCATCAAAAAGTAACCAAAAGTTTAAAAAGAACGTTGGTTACCAGGAAGAAGAGTTTAATGGTAAAATGGAAAGTCTGTTCTTGCAATTGTATTACCATTCTAGTTTCTCCAAGTAGAGCTTTATGTCTGACACAAATACAGTGTTTACATGGAATCAAGTAAGTAATCTATAGCCTATAGTACACATTTGACATGCCCTGGTTAACAATAATACACACAGCATCTGTGCAATCAGTACCAGGCTGATTTGAATATGGAGTTGCAGCAATCAAAGCACCGTCTATTCTGCAGAATGACTTGCATCTGCAGTCAAAAATTAAAATGAATACCTGATAAAAAGGGGTTCTTGGTCTTGGCCTGGGGGTTCACTGGGATCAGGCTTTCCAAGTTTACCAAGGAAGCTGCTGTGGGCCCCAGGAAGGATTCGGGTGTCCGGCACGTACGAGGGCTGGGGGCGGCTAGGCTTTCTCCGAGACGGGACAGGTCAAAGAGCTCAGGGCTGCCCTCCCCTCGCCCGTTAAGGTTTACCTGACCACCATCCATGGCCTCGTCAAACAGATCCCCATCTAACAGCAGAAAAAGAGAAAGAGAGAGACAACATTGTAAGCATGTGGACAGCACAAAACTAGAGTAATAATAGTAAGGCACCATATTGTTAACCTGAGGGGCTTCCTGTTCTTGGAGAATGTTCCTTGACAGCCCCCATGGTTGCTGTTCTTTCTGATGGGACGGAGAATGGATCAATTCCTGCGGCGGCTATAAATGCAACATAACTTAATTATTGTGAAATATTGTATTACAAATATCTATGTGGCTTCTATTATTTTCAGCTGAGCTGTGTGAGTGCGTGTAAGCACACACACTCACCCGAGTTTGCAGGGAAGGACCATACTCGGCCTGCAGGGATGACATTTGGGACATTATTCTGCGGTGCATCCCAGGGGTTGACTGGGGGCTCCCACGGTGGGGGTGGGCTGCTGGAAGGTGGAGGTGCCATCCAGGGAGAGTCAGCTCTTGAGATGTTGGTGCTGCTTTCTTTAATTACAGAGCGATGAATTAAAGAGAGAACCGTCTGACAGCATGCGAGCAGTTTAAATGACACTGTAGAAATCAGTGCCGAGTATCCGCTAACTCAGCTAACTCGAGGCTCACCGAGGGAGTCCCAGGGGTCTGTGCCCCCAGCACCAGCAGCTGCCTGCTGTGGGGCATTATTCCAGCGTTGGTCACTCGGACGTGAATCTGAGGGCACCGCAAAAACATCTACCAAGTCCATAAAGGCCGTCTGACCACATAAACAAGAAAAAAGTCAGAGTTAGTTCAGCATATTGTTTCAGTTTACTGTAATTATTTATGAGTATTATACTCAAAAAGGTTTGAGAATTTCACAGTATAATTGATGGTTGATAGTTATATAGTAATAGTTGATTTTGGATTTGGTCCATAAATGCATATTTCCACATCTATAATTTTATCTCACTACCCCCATTCAGATATCTCATACCCCAATAGTTCATACCCCGCCTTTAGTCTCCATTTCCCGTTTGCTCTCTTCCAGAGCTTTCTGGAGCAGCGACTCATCTCCTTGGCGACTAAGTTGCTCCTGTCAACAGATACAGACACATGGACCGCTTTGGGCATGACAGCTTCTGGCAAAATTCACATATTGTCACATGATACTATATTTATGACTCAGCGACAGCACAGAGGAACAACAGCAAGCTTGTATTTCTCCTATAGGCGACATATGCATGCAGTTGGCACGGACCAGAAAATTCTCTGGTCAAAGAGGGGAGAGAGCAGAAGCATCACTGTGATCTCTAACAGAGCAGTTCTATTGTGCTACAGTAACGCTGGCATAGAGAGAGGGAAACACAGGGAGGGAAGAGACAAAGACAGAGTGAGACAGGAAGAGGGGGTGAGGGGGGGGGCAAAGGTTGCAGAGATAATACAACAAAGTGAAAGTTATGCAACTTTTAATGAAGGCGAAGCAAAAGAAACAGAAGGTGTTGAAATAAGTTTTATAATGAAAATAATGATCAGGAATAAGTAAAAGGGAAAAAATAAAGAGGATCATACCCACTACAATTAAACATCAGTTAGGTTAAGCAGTCCTAACTCTTGTGTGTCATTTCAGATTAAAAGACGGGTGATTTATTTTCAAGTTGTTTAAATCAAACAAGTAAAATTCTGACCGGACGGCTCAGGCAAGTGATTAAAATTGACCAGTGTGCTTATCTGCAGCTGTGATTTTTATTTGTTAGTCTACATCATTGTAAGTTATGCTTTCAAAACTTGTCTTCCCCACATTACACCGCAGCAGCTCCACGTGAACTGTGACCCCCAGGGGGACTCTACCTGCTGGTGTTCCTCCTTGCTCAGGCTCAGGGCTAGCTGGAGCTGGCTGTCCTCATCCACATCCACGTTGGCAGGCGGCGCAACTTGGACTGGCTGTGAGAGTGTTAACCAGGGAGAGAATTATAATGAGTATTTTTGGCCAATGAAATAATAAAAAGGGAAATAATGCTTGGACATCCTCACAGTACAAGGCATGCAGTTCTACAGGGGTCGGCCCCTTTCCTTCCCTGACACCACATCAGTGGGTCAGAGGGTCTGAATCTCATGCTAGACTAGGAGGAGAAATCTAATGGTTAGTAAAACAGAAGGATGAAGCCACAAGTGGTTATCTGTGGAGAAAAGTTACATGTCCTTCTGCTGTTCAAAAGTGAGTAAGTGATGGAGGCCATGGGTCAATCTAGGGAGGAGAGAAAGTGAATAATGCATGCAATTGTCTCTCAGGAGAAGAAAAAAAACAAAAACGGGTTGTGAGGTTGGTTTTAGTGCACGGGAGATGTGCTATAAGGCAGAAGATGCAAAGGAAGGGTCATCCCTGGTACCAGCATACTTGTACCTTCTGGGCCTCCTCCTTGCTGAGACTCATAGCGATCTGGAGCTGGGTCTGTTCATCAATATCCACAGGTGGAGGAGGCTAAGGTCAAGCAGGAAGTATAAGGAGGAATCAAAAGGAAAAGCACACTTGATTTTGAAATTGATTCATTAGGAAAAAATTCAGAGAATACAACAATTACAGGTGATTCAAAAGAGAAGAGTAACACATGGATCTCAATTTCTCATGAAAATCACAGTTGATTTGTTTGTTTGCAGAGGAGGAAACAGTGATGCACTTCTATAGTATATATATTCCTACAGTGGCTGAGCTGTGTCAGAGGGCGACAGCTGTCCTTGCCGTGGAGGCTGGGGCGTGCTTTGGAAGCTTAGGAGTGGATCAATGCACACATCCTGTCTGGCTTCTCACTCTTTCACTCACAGCTTCCTCACTGTTCAGCATCGCTCACACTGATTGGTCAAAGTGCCGTTATTGATGACACAGAAGATAGGAGTTGATGATATCCCTTTCTGCTAGCAGTTCTGGGAAATGGTGGCCCAGAAGATGCAGACAGTAGCAGCACTTTACCACCATGACAGAGTGTTTGAGTGTGTGTGGGAGCCATTTAAGGTTTTACAACCACGTAACATGTCAGCAGCAGCGCAGCTAAGAAGCCTTTTTCTGTCGGGCGCATGTGCTGGAAGGTTGAGAGGTTTGTGCTCAATGGAAGAGTGTTGTTTGTGTGTGTGTGTGTGTGTGTGTGTGTGTGTGTGTTTTAGCTTCATTAGAGGTACCTTTTCACTTTCTTCTCGGCTCATAGCCAGAGCCAGGGCCAGCTGCAGCTCCTCTTCTCCGCTGGTCGTTGGTCGTGCTTGTTCCATGTCTGGAGCTAGTTGAGGAGAGGAAGAGGAGGCTACAGGGACACAGAGAGAGCAGTGGGGAGTGAGTTTTATGGAGGAATGGGGAATCATGGGACGGTGGGGGGGGACACATTAACAGATGGAGGGAGGGGAAGGAGATGGAAAACAAAGAAAGCAACACTTTAGGCTGATTTTGAAGGTCAGGAAGGAGCTGGCACTGTTTTTGCATGTTAATTTTCCATTGCCTGTTGTTTAGGGCCTTTGCTGGCATGGCTTGCCACAGTCTGCCTAACTCTGCCCGCACTGAGAACAATGGTCCGGCTGTGTGGAGACTTAGGTTGGTGGTGGGGCAGAGGAATGGACGGATTGGAGTGAGGCCCACCTTATTACTCCGAATCCAATGGGTGGGGTGCAGGTCCAGATTTTGCAGAGGGAATGGAATTGGGGGGGGGCTGGCAGTGTACCAGTCTGAATGCCTGGTTCTGGGTCACAGGGCTAAAAGAGGGAAGCAGGCCGCACGTTGGCAGAGTCAGGTCTCAGAAACCAATCATTTCCACTGTGCTGCCCCTCAGTATCCCCTGTCTGAGATGGAATACTTGCCGGCAATTAGCCGCTGCCAATCTCCGAAACCCCACCCACACCATCCATCAGCATTTTTGTCTCAACCATCCACATGCTCCAGTGTCCTGGAATCCCAGAGAGAAACCACTATCCTTTTTATCTTCCAAATCACACAGAAACTGTGCTGCTCCTGTGCACATAATGGAATTACTTCATTTACACATGCCAACACACACACACACACACACACACACACACACACAAACACACACACACACACACACACACACACACACACACACACACACACACACACACACACACACACACACACACATGTTTCAGTTATTTAAACACCTGCTGCACACCTGTAGAGACCTTTGTGGTGCTTTTTAAAGCATTACTGTCCAGATGAAGTTGTGTTTTCTGGAGTGTAATATTGTTAGGGTTATCCAGCATAAAGCAATCCTCTGTCTAATAAAGAATATTCCTGTTGTAGCATTACTGAATCACAGATTTTGGTGTTATGTTTCCACTCGCACTCACTCAGTCCAACAAAAGTATGCAAGTAATGTCTATTAAGTATAAAATGCACAGGATGAAGATGATTCTTGACTGATTAATGGCAATAAAATATGTTTCTGTTCCTGTCTCTGTTAAAAATACAACTGGTGACGGTATGAAATCACAGCTATGCTACTGACTAATACCCTTCATAAACACCACAAAAATGCCTAAGTATGTCGCACACACACTTCTAGAAATGATGCACACATCTATTTGATGCTTTAGCACAACGTATTTTCCATTTTGAGCTGTAGCTGACAAGTCAGTGACATCATTTATCCCATCCCCGCACACTCACAGAGCTCAGTTCACTCTTTTATCATAAAGTCTCCTAACCAGGACAGATATCAACACAAGTAAATGTGGTATCCAGTTGTGGTTTCATATTAGAGTGAGACGAGCACAAACAGGGCCTCCTCTCTTTTGTAAATCCAGTTTGGCTGACGTGACTGTAAAGGAGAAAGAAAGGAATGCAGATGTCCAACTGTCAGTAGCTCGAGAGCAAAAACTGAAGCATTTCCTATTATAACACAACGTGCAAGCAATTCATTTATACCTATCAAGGCTTAAATGTCGGAGTGTGCAGCCGGTATTAAAATAGCATCTGCGTCAGTGAAAAATCACAGGTGAGAAATAAATGATCTACTATTTTCAGAAACTGGGCAGAAAGTCTTGATAAATTGCCACTTTTTCCCGTTTTCTGTCATCAAGTGGAGAAAGTTATTCATGTTTTTATTTGATTACCTTCATCACCTTTACCAGTTCATTTGAATTTATCTGATAAACTTGTAGCCAAATAAACTCATGACCTGCCATGTGAGCAGTCCAGAGGAATGACAGGTCACATGCCCCAGAATTTGTTTTTCAGGTATCACTCAGCTCACTGTGTGCTTTCAGGAATCAAAGTTATTCCGATATCAAGATAACAGTGCTTGTGTTTCGTAAAGGGTTACATCACAGAGTGTAAATTAGAGGTTCCTGCTACTCACAGTGGAATGAGGAAGGTGAGCCTCTGCACCTGCTTAACTCGTCCCCATAGATCCCTGCTGAGCTGGCAGAGTGGCGTCCCGGGTACGGAGGAGGCATGGATCCAGAGCCTAAGCTACTGGTGACCCCCGCCATGCGAATTTTGGTCTTCATTGCCTGGCTCCTCTCCTTCTTCAGCCTCTCCTCGTCCCTCAATAGAGACACCAGTTGCTTAGCCTTCTCTCGGACATTGACGCCCTGGTCCCGTCCGTCTCTGTCTATGTACTGGAAGTCTCTCAGTGTCTGGATGGTGTATATGTTCTCCCGGCACTCCTGGGCCACACGATCCGAGCCTGTTTTGATCAAGTAGTCCAGCAGGGTGAGCGCCTTGTAAACATGCCGCCAGTTTTTACCGTGATCGTTGAGCCTCTTCCAGATCATCCCCATAACCTCGGTGAAAGCCACCACGTTGAAGGTCAGGTCTGCAATTTCAGACATGAGCGAGCTGGAGGGTCCCCAGTGGTCATTGGAGGTGGCCTCTCGGACCTTGATCTCAGCCTCTGTGTAGTTGTTGACCATGTTTTTCATCTGGCGGCGCAGCGATGAGGTCTGCATGATGGCAGTAGTGTTTCACAGGTGGTACAAGAAATTCTAACAGCAGGCCAGCCCACTGTGTGGCCTCAGGCAAAGTGGCTCGATCAGTTCAGTGGAAAAATGCAGTAAAGTGAAGCCGTCTCTGCAACTTCAGTGGCGTCCACAGGTGTGTTCCTGCTAGAGACACATAAAAGAGCATTTGAGCTTGTACAAGGTATAATATTCTCTATTAATAGAGATAACTTTTTTCCCATAAAACAAACACACCACATCCTCACCACTGTTTTTTTGCATTAGAGACGACAGCTCAACTGTCACACATCTTTTCACTTATTGTGTGAAGGAGAGAGTAACAACTCAGCACCTCCAAGTGACGTGAAACAAAACACCTGGGCTCAGTTTTCCCTCAAACAACATGAAGAGATCTGTGTGAGTGTTTACAGTGCTTTGTTCCTAAGTAAGCATAGACCAGCTTGACGCCGATTTCCTAAATGTTATTTCGCAAAATAATTCTTCCCTCACTTAAAAGTTAAATGTTTCTTTCAGCTCCAACTTAACTGCAGGGACGACTACCGAGACTGCTGGTGGAGAAATCTGTTTTTTACCCTTGAGTGTTATCAGAAACGGGAGGGGCTCCTCCACCTCTCCTGTTTTTCTGACCTGATTACATCACCACAGCAAAGGTAGGGCTTCAAAGCATTCGAAGTCTCACGAAACTGTGCCGAAATAGCTACACAAACACACACATGACGCCACCAGAACAGCTACCTGTTTTTAACATTTACTTCTGTAATTACAGAAAATTTTATTGTTACCAAACAGCATTTAATACTTTGGCCTGAACCTTGGACAGCTTTGTCTAAAAACTGATAACTGTCTCCTCTACTTAACTAAACACTGATATGCACGAACACAAAGGACCAATCCCTTCACTTTACAGTAAATAGGCTTTCTCATGAGTAGGGATTTCTAAAATGTTAAAAAGGGGAATAAGATGAGACACGGGCTTTTAAAGGCATCATATCGACCACTCGAGTCAGTGAAACATTGAATCAGACAAATCTGTTTTAAAATGGCTGTAAAAACTTCTGTAACTTTTAACTCTTAAAAAACCCTCAGGTTTACCTGTGGGCATACAGGCTCTTTGATCTGCTCTGTCACTAGCTGTATTACAAAAGCCGTTCTCTACTTTACATATGCAGGAAGTTACAGGAATAAAGGCACATTATGAAACCAGTTTGCAGGTATTCCTCACATGGTGTCCAGCTGAGTAATCTCAGGAAGCAGGGCATAATGTTACTGAACTGTGAGGTGGACCTGCATTGCAAGAAATTCAACCTGTGAATATCTGTATGTTGTAATGTAATACGTCACATATTACATCTTATATTCATCGTAAAACAGCTTTCTCACAGAGTTTAACTTGTGACCTTGACCAGACAGAGATCTCTAAATTCTTAAAATACTCTTATCTCATTGGATGAACCAGCCTTGCTTGGATATACAGATCATCCCCTAACACTCATTATCTATACTTACAGGAAGGAAACCAAATCTGCTCCCAGATCAGGCCTACATGCTCGCCCAGGTATGCTTTTAATGTGTTACACATGTACGCAAAAACCCTGGATGAAAGCACCGGGTGTCGATTCAAGTTCTCTTACATATCCTCTCCGTCCCAAACTAGGACGAGTAGGGCCATTATTGCGTCAAATGGGATGATCGGCTCGGTGAAAGTATGTGACCGTGACTCAGCTGCGTTTCTGAGTTTAAAAGTTAGCAACCTCCACAAAACGATAAAAACAGCACGAAACAAATCGCAAACGAGCCGAATGAGTCCATCCATTTCCCCCTCTTACCTTCATGTCATAGCGCGTCAGTGGGGTCCCAACTTGGGGAGGCTTTGGGTGGAATAAGAAACGCCTTCGCCTGTCGACATATCCTGTAGCTTTCGGACAGAGAAGAACTAGTGTAGAAAGATTATTCAAAGCGCAAAAAAGGAAAGCATCCGCTGAGAAGCGCTCAGAAATAATACAAAAACTAAAGCGCAGCGGGGCTGTTTGGGTATCAAACTAAGTTGTGTGCGCATATCACAAATCCAGGCAGAGCCTGCAGATGGCACAGCCCCCCCTAAAAAGCACACACACACACTCTCTCTCAGTAAAAATGGATGGAGAGGGGAAAAAAAGAGAAGAGGGAGGGAGGGAGGGAGGACTGCACGGTGCATGCAGAGTCAGACTTAACCTTTTCACTGCCTGATGCAGGAAAAAAAAACGCATCTGTGCTGAATGGAGCAGGTGATATACTGAGGAATCACAGGACTATACAGTAAAGGCACGACACATGATAAATACAAACCACGTGGTTGTGAGAGGCGATGCACTGGTAGGACTACAGCTTGCGTCTGTTCAGATAAACCTGCCAATGTCTCGTCTCATCCTAAAGAACAACACTGATCCTATATTCAATTTCAGGACATCTGTGCAGAAATCACTGCAAGTAATACAATATTTAAATATTGCAGAGCATAAGCAGACAACACAATGATATTACAGCTTTTGCACTGTAAGGTAAAATAAATGTGCCACCATAAAATGTAATAAGGTAAGCCTCCTACAGACCTTTTAATTTCCCACCGAGACATAAAAGAATGACTGTGCTGTAACACTGGGTGAGTGAACAAATGTTGTCCCAGGGGGAGGCTACAAAAAAAAACACACACTTCCTTTTTAAGCGGCTTCATCCTTGTATTTTTGCTCTTTACTTATTTATTACCACTAATGGGACGTTGTCTGAAGTCACATCTTCATGCATTATACAGGATGAGGCCTAAATCTTTTGGATTCAATCAGATATGCTAAAGTAATCTCAAATTGTCTGTCAGAAAGTAAAGAAGGATCCTGTAATTTTTTTTATTTTTTTTTTAATTTTTTTTTAATGATTACCTACTGTGACTGAGTGAGAAGCAGCAGGCTACAACCGTGAGTTGTGTGGGTTGACTAAGCAGGATATACAGGAAATACCAGCTCCACCTTGAAACAACAAACATACTCTTGGAGATGACAAAAGGGCAAAGTGCAGATATCAAAAGTTCATCAGGGCAGAATGATATATAGGCTCCTGTGACTTTGGTGAGATGCTTCTAGTCCATAAAAATGGCTGAAATAAGTTTGTAGTGGGAGTGTACATTAACTTGTTGTAGCTCCCTGTTTCATGTTCACGTGACTCTCACTGATCAGGTCAGTTGAGCTCAACTTCATATACCTCCTGCAGCCCTCCTCCTCCTCCTGCTCTCTGTCTTGGCACCTTATGTCTTTATTTCTCCTGAAAACAGATGCCTGAACACTCTTTGTTTCCCAACAAAGGCGATGAGGTCAGTGCAGGGTGGGTGGGGGGGGGGGGGGTGGTGTTAGGGATGGGGGGCGGGAGGGGGGGAGGGGTGTACATGCAGACTGGTCTGGGAAAACTGAGGGGGAGGAGAGAGAGAGAGAGGACAGTGACATCACAGATGAAATCTGACTTCATGGGTGTGTGTACTTGTATTGCTCATGTTGATCTGTTTACACAGTCACGTTGTGGGGACCCGCCTCCCTTTTTTGTCACCACAACATAAATCATTAAATTCAAACGGTAAAAGATGTGACAAGTTTAGGGTTTGGCAAACATTGATTATGGTGTCAGGCTTCTGTGAATTGATTTATAATAAGTAAATATAATGTCCTCTAAAGGGATGGAAAACACTCCTGTGTTTCTAAAATGGAGACAAACAAACAATACGTTCCTTAAAATATTTTAAGTTAATAGTTAATGATGTGAAATCACTGATCAATTTTATTCCACTCAAAGATCCATAACTTCACTGTCTCTGCTTTTCTTTGCTGCCCTCCAGTGGCAGTACCCTGAATGCTGTTTTGCAGCTGTTTCTGTGTTTTTGTAAAATAACCAATTCTCAGACCACACTGGTGTTAATTTCTCCTCTAAAATCAGCATGTAAAAAGATGTCTTAAGATTTCTGTTATATAAAAATGTACAGGACTCTAGGGTGAGGTCTGGAAAGAACATGGGAAGGATAAGACCTCTAATTTCACGATTTAGAAACATAAAAAAAAAACACGTGACAATGAAGTCAAAAGTTTCTGCATTATTTCTGGGAAGTGCAAATTTGCGGGATTGATCCATGTCAACTACTTTGTACAAAAGGTATCTTTAAGTTGTATTTCAGATGACACTATAGACGGTATGACAGCCAGGTGGATTTGATCGACTCATGTTGTTCAAGTGAATCTGCTTGCAGCCATTGTTCACCTGTTATAAATATGAGTTGTGCCAAGTTTCGAGGAGAACATTGCTGACTAAGTCACATTTTGATAGTGGGAAATTTTGGCATCAGAACTAAGTGAAGGTGTCAGTAGTCAGATTGTTATTTAAGCAAAGAGGGGGCTGGACTGGAGGTTTCTAAGGGGGCAGAGCACGGAGCTCTAAAACACTCTGAGCAAACTGAATCAGTTGCAACCAACGCACGACCAGGAAGATCGAAAGTTACCGCACCATCACACCATCAACTTAATCACAGATGCAGATTTTCTAAATAAAGAAAGCAAGACTCCGATCAGAAAAAAGTCCTATCAAAATATGTCTAGTTGTAGTGTCACTGGACGAGTAGTGGCCTCTTAAGCACTTACAAGGAGGGGAAACAAGGCGATAACACTTAAGGGGCAAAGACAAACCAGCATTTCACAGAAAAATGAAGAAGAGTGGATGTAAGGAGACGACCAGGAGGGACAATGATACTGCAGTGTGAATATTCAAGTCTAGGGGTGTTTTTCCTTCTCTTGAGTTGTATAACTATCCCAAAACAACTCCATCCGAGTTCACTCTTCAGAGACTTACTTCACCCTCTGGTGAGCATCTCTAGATCCATACTGCAGCAAAATAATAAGCCCTGACACCTCCGAGCTTTGCAGAACTACTTGAACACCCACTGAACACTTGGGGCACTTGAGGTTTGAGAAAGTCAGACGTTCCTGACATCACAGGTAGCTATTTGCAACATTGGGGATAACGGGTTATCAAGGCTTCTAAAAACCTGTGCGGTCCATGCAGCTCAAGTGCATCTGTCACTAAAGCAAAAGGGAAGCAAGAAATATAATGAAGATATTCTGAAATCCATGTACATACTTCAGATTCAAGTTTAATTTGTCTTCAATTCTAAACAAATCCAAATTAGAAGTATTTTTGTGAACGGTGTCTGGGCACCTACAGTATATTAACAGAGATATTTATCATTTAGAAAGTATGTCAGTGTCCCAATATGTGTGTCTACTGCAATAACAATTTGTTACATAATCCACACACCATCAGTACATCACCAGATATTTCAAGACAAAGAAAACGGAGCTAACTTCTGTTACATTTTCCATCACAACATGGTGTTTCGACTGCAGCACTAAACTGCACTTCTTGAAATGGCAATCAGCCAGACCTTTCTGTACGACTGCATACCCAACCAATTCTTCAGTTTCCAAGAAGCAACCGTTATGTGGGCTGTCTATTCACAGTGCCCTTGGGCTTTTTGAGAAGGATGGTTTGATGGAGAAAAGCCACAATTTTCTAGCATTTTCTTGCTTCGGCAATAAACCGACAAAGTACTGTTCAATAGACGACATGTCCTTCTGCTTTCACTGTGTTCCCTTTCTACACCTTCACTTTAAAATATCTGCATATCTCTTGGTCCAAATGAATGCCTACATGTTATTTTCCATTATGGCCTCAAAGTAATGTTCCCAGCAATTTCAGATGCGTCTTGTGGAAAATAAAACGAAGCTGCTGAAGCCGGTGATGCCACAGAGGACTCATCATTATCATCCGGCTCTTTGAATCATAGAGCAGAGAGGGAGCCGTGTTCTTACACCGCAACACAGCAAGTCGTGATCACTGCAGAAAATATAGGGGCTTGTCTGCAAGCACTGTTCATACGGGCCTCATGAATAATAAAATCCCTAATGCACAGTTGTGTCAGACTGCGCAGAGGTGTGCTTTTAAAGTGGCATTTGTTTTGAAAACTCTGCGTCATTGTTAAAATGAACATAAAACCTAACAACACAGACATTGTCACCATGACAGCATTGCAAGAGAGGAAATGAATAGAGTTAATTGGTGTTTGCACTTCACACCTCCAGTGGCCATGACGACAGGGATTTGGGAAATTATCTGCACTCTCTGTCCATCAGTTCATAATTAATCCATTTATCTATAATAAGACAGGAAACATTGGAATATGAGCTACTAAAAATAGACTAAATGGATTAAACAGATCAGGGTCATTTGTCTTTGTTAAAAGCCTGATTTGGATCATTTGGATTTGGAAAACTGCAGCGTATCAACTTAAAATCTATTTCCAGACTTTCTCAGGTGATGAGTGGAGGGAGGGATTCATGCTTCTATAAAAGGAGATATATTCGAAGGGAGACTAGTGACGCAGAGACGGTGCCGAGTGTGGGTGTATAAGAGAGGAGATTCTGCTGTGCCACTGCGGACACATGGGGAAGCAAGCGGGTTGGTAAGACTTCGACAGACACTCGGGGACGCTTGAAAGGAACATAGAGATGAACACAACAGAGAAGTTTTACCTTCCCGTTGATGGCATCCTAGAAATGTTCACCTCTCTTACCGAGCATCACCAGTCAGGCATTATGCACCCAGTTCTTCAGAGCACCCCGCTGGCGCAGCACCCCAAAGTCTCAGCCATCGTCAAAACCGTCAAAGGGTGCTGGAGACAACAGGATAAGAGAGTGGTTGCGAGTAGATCCTCGAGTTCTGGCATTCGGCAGGTATCAACTGATCGGCTCCCAAAAATGTCCGTGGATCTGCTGGAGTTGGGTCTGACCAAGCCCAGGAACTGTCACAGAGTAGTGGTGCTTGGGGCGCCCAAAGTAGGTAAAACCAACATAGTCCGGCGGTTCTTAGGAAATGAATTCGAAGAGAACTACGAACCCACAACCGAGGACTTCCACAGAAAGCTGTTCCACATAGGAGGGGAGGCGTACCAGGTTGATTTCCTGGACGCAGCGGGTGAGAGGGACTTCCCTGCAAAACGGAGGTTATCCATACTGACAGGTGAGCAATCAGCTTTGATGTACTGAATGTTATGAGGTACAGGATGTTTTAGATGGGATTTGAAACAAGTCCTAAATGTTTAAAGGAACTGTGATTGTGTCCTTAAAATTTGACTCAGTAATCAAAGTGATGCTCTCTTGCTCCGCAGGTGATATTTTTCTGCTCATCTTCAGTTTGGACGACAGAGAATCTTTGAGTGAAGTCTGTGAGCTGCTCAACGAGATCAAGGCTGCGAAGGCAAAGCTAGTTAAATTAAAACACCCACCGAGAGTGCCAGCCGTGATATGCGGCAATAAAGCGGACCTGGACTCGCAGAGAGTCGTCAGACGGTCGGAGGTGGGAAAAATCCTCGGTGAGGACATCCCATTCTTCGAAACCTCTGCCAAAAATGGCACCGGGCTGGAAGGTATGTTCAGAGCCCTCGCCAACCTGGGAGGACTGCCTGACGAGACGAGTCCGTCGCGACACCAGATCATACCCATCCTCACCTACCAGTCGCTGTGCATCGGCCAGCGAGGCAGGAGAGGGAGCCGCGTGCCGGGACTCGGTGCCCCATGTGCCGCCTTGGACCCTCTGGCGTGCCGCCCGAGCTTCACCAGCGACCTGCGGCTGGTGCTTGGATCAAGCACCAAACACAATAAACCCGAGAAATGTCAGATTCAATGAATTGTGAGGCTTCTCGACAAACAAATTGTAGTAGTATGCTGCAATATCACATATGTAAGGAGTTATACTCTGTATAGCACCTGGCTGGACCAGTGCATTCTTATTTCTGTTTTGTATGTAACTGTATCATATCATCCCAGAATAAAAATGGAATATTTGTAATTGTCAAATGTCTCACTTTTTGTCGTCATCTATTCTGTTAATTCCAGATATTTAAAGTAACACTTGAAGGAGAAAGAAAGAGATGTCTTTCGAATACACACACGAACGTAAGCAATCAATTGTTCTCAAGTGATGATGCAAAAAGTGTGTGGGACGGAGGGAGGGTGACTCAAACATTGACCTTACACGTCTTATAAAGTCAGTTGCCAGCAGACGTGAGAGATTGTTCATATTTCACAGTGAATGGCATCAAGGACCGAGGTGTAACAATGCCTCTTGAGCAGCCCTGGCAGTCGTTCGTCACACTGTCGTATCACCATGCCACTTTGAGGAAACAAAGAGTCAGAGCAGACAAAGAGGGGGAGGCAGGCGAGAAGAGAGACGAGCGGAAATCAGCACCATGGAGAGAGCCCACTGATTATTTCTCTCAGCCTTTCCTGTTGCTCTGACACTCAAATGAATGCTCAGCATACAGTGTGTTTTTAGTCTTCTATTTGGATTTGTTTAATGGTACTTCCAGTACATAGACAGAGTTTAATGGAAGATGGGTCAGTAAATCTTTTTGAATTTGAATGCTGCTACATCATACAAGTCTTTCATTATAATACATGATTTGACTCATAGTCAAACAGTTCTGTTTTTTGAGTTTATAAGCAAGGGTTAATTTTCTTCACAGATCTACTCCTTTAAAACCAAATAAATGTTCATTCATTCAAGTGAAACTTTTAATTCATATTATATGTTTAATTTTAGCACACCTGTTTATTGACCACACAACTCAAATATCTCTGTTTTCTCTGGAATAAATAGCGCATTTCATACATCTTTCAAAGAAAGGTCTATTTAAAGAAAGCTCAACATTTTCTTTTGTAAGAATACAGACTGCAGTCAGAGCTGGCCAGGAAATTAATATTCATTCAGCTGGTATCATATAAATCCTATGTGAAAAGTCATCCAGCTACAGTAAATGCAGTCCAATTGATCAAGTCCGAGATTTGAATGAACTTGTCTGCAGTACTTTTCTCAATTAAATGTAATTTCTTTGTCAGTATGCTGACCGTGGAGGACACGTAATGAAATTGATTAAGGTAGGATAGGTAGGTAGGTAGGTAGTTACTTTATTAATCCCCAAGGGGAAATTATTTTGCTACAGCAGCATTTATACATACAGGAAAGCAATAAAATAACAGTAAAAACTATTAAATATAAAAATGCACAGTATATACAGTACTATATATATATATATATATAAATATAGAAAGCTCAACATTTTTTATATATATATATATTATATTTAAACAAGCAAGAAACACAGACAACAGTGTTATTGTTGTGTGATGGATTTTGCCAGAGGTGAGTTATTGTACAGTCTTATTGCAGTGGGCAGGAATGATCTCCTGTATCTGTCCTTGTGACAGCGGAGCTGGAGGAGTCTTAAAGAGACACATTAATTATGTGTGTTTACAAAAGCAGCAGAAATTATCAGTATTCTCAATCGACGTACGGTTTACTTAGAAGGCTCGCATATCTGTTCAAACAATGTCCTGTGTACTGGTGAGTCATAATCCTGTTTAAACGACAATAAAGACTTAATGAAAATAAATTCGGTCTTAGTAATAATTGTATGACAGCACCTTGAAGGTTTTAAAAATATTTGAACATGTAATATTCCAGTTCTCATCCCAACAAGTGTGAAGGACAACACAGGGACATTACAATATAAAGGAGCGTTATTTCATTTCTATTATAACTGCGGTAAGATGACAGACTGTTACTGGCTAAATTGTGGTGGTTTAAGTTGTTATGAAAGATAAACAGCAAGGTAACACTGGATTAGAAAAATCTCATTTAATGGAGGCAGCAAAGAGCGGAAAAAGGCACAGCTTTAAATAAGGAATTTAAATAAAAGTAACTAGTACTGAAATAAGACCTGTGAGACTGATCTGCAGTCAGTATCTGCCTGTTTTTCAGGATAGAGGGAGGAGAATCTACATTAAGTCCTGTTCAAGTGTAGATGCGATTTGTTTTTATCTTATGTCAGCCACAAACAGGCTTTCTATGAAAATATGTGCTCTGTTAACATTACTGTCATCGCGGGTTGGAGGTCGTCTTCGTTTGTCCATCAGCAAACTGAGTGTGTGGCATTTGAAGAGTTTGTCTCTCCAGCTCCACCAGCAGAGCTGGAAGTATGCTGTCCAGTAGAGCCAGTCCATCCCAGGAGCAGCGAAGACCCCTGAGAGGAGATTCAGACACAAGAGTAGAGATCCAACAGTTAGTTTATTAGAAGATATATTGACAAAGAACAAATCTGTAGATTAATCATTATTCAAACAAAAATGGGCCAAACATCCCCTTGTTCCAGCCTGTAAAAGTCAAGGATCTAATGCTTGTTTGCCATTTATTTTAGTTACCTGTATATATTTGGATTTTGGACCACAAACCGCTGTTTTGGCTTTGGGCTGTGAGAAATTTCCCCTTATTTTTTGACATTTTATAAATGATTTAATCAGGTAATAGTAATAAAATATCAATCAATAAAGTAAGTCATTGTTACATTCAGCCCTACAAAGGTGAAAAATCAGTTTTTTTGCCAGTAAAAATGTCAATCTTTGCAGAGGTATAAAATAATAATCATGAGTCACCTGTCATCGAGAATCAGTTGCCCGCTCTGTAGCAACTCTTGGACATCGACAGATGCCCCAAAGACTTTATGGAGGCCCTGCTTAGGGCTAAACAACTCCCAGTGCTTTTGAATACAAGAAAATAACCACAAACAAACATGATTATGTCTCACATCTCACAAAACTTCATAGAGGTGTGAAGGGTTCATTGTGAGTGTGTGCTTCACCTTGTGACTAATGCCCTTAGTCATCCTCAGTCCCATCACCAATACTTCCTCCAATCTGTCAAACAAACGTGTCAGAGCTAAGCCTCACATTGATGAGACACAAACAAGGACAGAGAGGGTAAATGAGCTTAACACAAGTCTGATAATAGTGTTTTACTGGGACAGAATGTCTCATATAAGGAGCACATGTACACAACCTCTACACACTGTTACTCGCACTCTGTTGATTGGCCGATACTTAATCGTTACATTTCACATGTGCAGAGTATTTCTGGAAGTTGCAGCTGTCTTCTTGTGTAATATTTTTGGTACAAGACAGCCTGTAAGTGCAACAACTCACAGTTCAAGATGGCCGAGTTGAATCCGCCTCCGCGTGCCATGCCCCCTCTGTTGCACTTCACGGATCCACACGTCAGGCTCCAGAGTCTGGGTCCGGGCCTCCCGAACAACACCTCCCTCCCCCAGGGGAACAAACCGCCCGTGTGCTCCTGTTAACATACGCACATCAAAAATGACGACTACAATCAACATAATTCACTGCTTTTAATCTGGATATTATTACCTGGGCCAACGCCGATGTATTGTTTGCCTCTCCAGTAGCTCATATTGTGGTGACTCACCGAATTCTGCATACCAAAAAGAAAATGCATTAGTGCCGTCGTAATTGTTGCTCTCCGATGTGTTTATGGGGCAATATGGAGCAATTTAGAGGACACAGCTGCCTTGATAATGGAGTGTTGATGAACACAACACAACGAAAACAAAAAAAAGCTCAATAACACTCAATTATATCCGGAAATAAAAACAAAAAGCAGTACGCCTCTATGGTTTAATTTTGGTGACCTAAGCACTGTTAATTATACAGTGAGGATACAGATGCCTACAAAGCAGAACAACTACACAATCTACAATTACTGTATATTTCTCTGTTTTTTTAAGGTCAAAAGTGGATTCACGTTTGAAAAAAAGGTTTATTCGTAATGTGTGTTTGTTCATTACATTTTGATTGGTCAACAACAGAGAAGGACAACATCTGCAGACCTTTAAAGGGACCGCAAATCAGTCAGTCACTGAATTACGTAAAGCTTCAAATATCTTTGCCTTCAGTACTCGAATAAACTATTAAACTTGCCTTTCTTCTCATCTTTGTGAGGGAATTAATGCCTCATAATGTGGGGAGAGAAGAGATCCTGAGGTTGATCATCAGTGAAATGTCGTTCTGCTGAGGACTTACGCGTCTTGCGAAGTTGGACACCTCGTACTGATGGAAGCCACGCCGGTGGAGCGTCTTCCTGGCACACTGGTACATCTCTGCCGTCACATCTTCGGCGGGCACGGTCACACATCCGCTCTGCACCTGTTTAAATAGCTGAGTGCCTCGCTCCAGGGTAAGCTGGTACAGAGACACGTGGTCGTCACAAACCCTCAACAGCTCCGACAACTCCGTTCCCCAGGATTCAACTGTCTGCTTGGGCCGTCCGAACATGACATCCACCGACACCCTGCCGGGGCACAGCCTCATGGCTTCCCCGATAGTTTGCAGAGCCTCATGAGAAGTGTGGTCTCTTCCCAGACTTTTCAAGTGCTCATCCTGCAAAGACTGAACGACTGAAAATGTGAGATAAAAGTGTAAGCAACACCATCATTTCCGTGATGAGAAAAATCCATGTATGATGTTTACCTGGACCCCTATGGAAAATCGATTCACCCCGGCACGGCAGTAGTCCTCCAGCTTTGACATTCCCACGGGAGTGGGGTTGACCTCGAGTGTGACCTCAGCGTCATGTGAGAGATTCACCTGCCTGGAAACAGACTCGAGGACCGCAGCGATGGTCGAGGGGTGAGCCAGGCTCGGAGTCCCACCACCAAAAAACACTGACGTGATGCTGCATATGGAAAAAAAAAAAAAAAAAAAAGAAGAAAAAAAAAGAAGGGTGATGAAGAGGAAGCTGCAGGGTAGAGCTACTAGCTGATTTCACATGGAAGGACAAACGAATCAGTACCAGGAGACTTGACTGAGCTGCAGCAGAGTCTCAGTCTCCCTCTGAAGGCACTTCGTCATGATGTGGTCGTTGTTCTGTTTGGGGATGTACTTGTTAAAGTTGCAGTAGGAGCACCTTCTGAGACAGTATGGCCACTGCGGAGGGACGGAAGAGGATGGTATGACTGGGGAGGGGGTGGGGGAACTTACGGAGGACTGAAACACGCATACGCAAGTTCAGATATGTGCTCGTATCTCTGCATAGTTGACCAAAGCCAGCTCACGTGCACATAGAGAGACGCCTCCTCTGCGAGGTGTGGAGAGCCCGCAGACCATTCAGGCACATCCTCAGTCACTTCCCCGCCAGAGAAGCAGCGCAGGCCGGGAGAGAGGGCTCGCCTGGCCGCGCGAAGCGAGTGTTTAATCTGTGTGCTGTTCATGTGTAACTACCGCAGACTCACGTGCCGCAGCGTCCGTCTCCCTCAGTTTGTATGACAACGATGTAACCAGCCGACAAATGTGTGTTAAATCATTTTTGATTTCATGTATATGTATACATATATAAGTATATACGTCTACGGTTTCCAATGTTTCTGGTAGCTCTGTCGTCCCTCCTCCAAACAGGAAATGCATTATGTGATTTCCTCTTTGTGTGTTTCACAGTTTGTCCACACAGAGACGCTGTTTTACTGGAGAAGAATTACTTGTTGGTCTACAATCGGCTGCTGTGGACACTAAGTTTACTGCAAAAAAAATACTTCTTTTTTTTTTACACTTCAGTGCCAGATAATTTGTCCTAATTGCAGCAATAAGAGTATGAGCGAGTTAATAGGTTTATTTGTTTAACCCTTTCTACCGTTTTGAGCCTACTTCCTACCATGTAAACACAGAAGAACCAGGGATAATACAGTTTAAATTGAAGAAGGTACCAGTAATCTAAAACAAAACAAAATTATACATAGGGCTACATGAAAATATAGAGCAGTAAAGACTCTTTTTTTCAACTGGAAAAATCACTTAAAAAAAGTAAATGGTGGACTTGGCAATCCTTTCAGGGCCAAACCTTCCCAACACCACTCCAAAATAGCTAAGATATGCTTTTTAATATTTCAAGAAAATTATGTTTTTTAATTCAAGAATACAGCATCTTTGTTTGCCACCTGCATACTGGACTTTAATCATCACTTATTTCCAGCTATTGTATTATCACAGTTTATAATTTACTTAGGCTATATCAAACTTTAGATGTAGCATATATGTGAGAAAAATGTGTGGACAGCTGCATACTGGATTTATATATAGCCTATCTGTGTGCCTATCTTTTTGAATGAGGCTGAATGAAGTATCATCAGCTCCTTGTAAACATGATATTTGTTGTCGCAGTAACAATACAGAAAGACCCATAGTCTATACTTGGAATATAAATTTGTGCTGCACTCAGATAGAATCAAAGTAATTTAATGAGCTATTGATTTCCCTGACCCGGGAAAAAAAAACAGTCCAGTGCACTAAAAATAACCTTGCAGGGTCACAGAGCTTTTGTCTTAATACAGACAAAAAATACTTACAAATATGTACAAAAAGAAAAAAAAATGCCCTTGCTGGGGTTACAGTTAATTAAATGTCTTTATCATTTTGAGGTTAAGAGCCAAAAATGATCTGTTGGTGGACAAACATCTCTGATTAAGTGCTTCTCATCGTTATATGAGCACCTCTGATCAGCACTAACACATCAGAGTCTGTGGCGATGTTCGATATACAAAACACATGATATGATTCTCTATGTAAGTGAGCCAATGGACTGGGCCAAATCCAAATCAACTACTCCCACCCTTCGCCATATTATTTCAAAGTGACAATTCGCAGTAATTTATTCAGTAATGTCACCAGAGTTGTCAATAAATGTGGTCACTGCCAGCTCTCAACCCCGAGGACATTTTCCACTTGATATTAAATGTGGTACCCAATAATCAGCTGAGACAGAGAGGCAGAGGTGGAACAGACAGGGATATGTTTTCACTGAATACAAGCAAGTGTGTTGAGTGAGAAGCTGCTGGACTGAAATAATTAATCTGGTGTAAATCTGCCAAAATGGATAAGAAAAAGAAGAAAGGTAAGCTTTCGGATTTAAAATATATACAAGTGGGGCTAACAAAACCATGTGGACATGAGATGACCTCTTGTTTTGTTTATTCTTTACTTATGTTATAAAAGTACAAAGGTGGAATATCAAGTTGCATGTAACAGGGGGGCTGTATGAAAGTTACTTGGATCAGGAAGGGGGACAGAGACTTGTGACTTGTGTTTTACTTCACTTCCCCAGGGTTACTTATATTTTCATTGGACCCTGTCATTAACCAACAAACAAGCAAAATAAAATGCAACACTCCCCCAATATTTCAAAAATAATGCAAATGTGATATAAAGCTGCAAGCTGTTTAGAAATTCATAACCAAATGAGGTAAAATTGAAATGTTGCACTACCATTTTTAATCTCTAGAGAAAATGTAAACTGAGTGTATCAACTGAGCACATGCATGCACTGAAATACAACATAAGAAAAGAGAACGTATGACACCCTCCACGATGATCCTCCATAATAATTTATATAATATGTCTTTCCAGCATTCTTTAGAAAAAAAAAAAGAGTTTGACCATCAGCTCAGTTGACCTGCAAGAGGTAAAAAAAAAAAAAATCTGTAATACAGGCTTTGCATTTAAAGGGCTTAGCATTAAAACCAGCAAAATAAAAAAAATAGTACTAAAAAGCAAAAACTATTACTGTAAAGTGGTAATTCGTGGTATTTCTACCTTATATGCAACCTCAACCTCGTCTATACCTTATTAGACTGGCGGAAGGCTCTATGGTGTGTTAAAGCACATTATTGTTTTGTGTTCAAGTGAGTTATTTCTCAAACTGAACTAAACTACCTTCTTTTCACAGGATGTCCTGTAGAACTGAGGCTTATGGTGGTCGGTAGCAGTGGACCCTCTCAGTTCCTCCTCACTAACGCCATACTTGGCAGACAGGTGTTTTCTAAGGATGTCACCAGCATTTCTGACAGCATGAAGAACAGTGGAGAGCTGGCCGGGCGACGAGTGGCTGTGATCAACGGACCAAACATCTATGACAAGGATATGTCTCAGGCCAAGACGAAGATGGAGCTCAGAAGGTCTAAGTGCTTATGTATACCTGGTCCGCATGCCTTTCTTGTTGCCTTTGACTTGGAGAACATCTCCCTGAATGACATGTCAACTTCCAGACTAATGAAGAAACGCTTCGGGAGACACTGTCTGAAACACTGCATGGTCCTGCTGGCTTATGAAGGAAATGTGGATGGGCCTGCTTTGGAAAACAGGGTGAAGAAGACAGACTGGTTCCTGAAAGAGCTGATTGAGAAGTATGGTGGACGCTTTCACATTTTCAACAAGAACTGGAGAGACCAGAGCAAAGACAGGGAGCTGCTGAGGAATATCGAGATGATAGTGGCCTCGGTGGGAGGGGGCTTCTTCTCCAGCAGAACTTTCCAGAAGGCAGAGGACTGCGTGAAGAAGGAGGAAAAGAAGCTCAGGAAGCAGATGACGGCAGATATCGAGAAGACGTGGACTGAGCTGGAGAAGCAGTACATAGAAGAGGAGCTGTTTTGCCAGAAGGATGTTTACACTGCCAATGTGAGCGCAGACATTAGAGCCAAAGCAGAGATGGACAATAGCTGGCTCAGAACTTCTCTGGCCAGAGGACTCGGTACGGGGGTTGTTGTCGGGGCCGTGATGGGCGCCCTGTTTGGGTCTATAGAGGGACCAGGGGGGATGGTTCTTTACGGTATCATCGGCGGTGCAGTCGGTGGATCAGCAGGCGGAACTGCACAGGTGGCAATAGAGAACATGGAGGACAGAGTATTCCCACCTGTCAGACAGAACTTCAACTCAATCTTCATCAATCGCTTCTTTGCAGCTCCTCGAGCAGCAGCGTGATCTGACTGATGACCTGCTTTTCAGGATGAAAAACTTGACATCACACGTTCTTTGTATCTAATTGTAACAACAACAAAAAAGCCTTCTGGCTTTCCTGATACCAAACTATATGTTAATGTTTAACTACCTTTAGGCTGAACCATTCTCCTTTTTTACAATATGCACTTATATCATACGTCAAGTGATGTATAGTATTCCATTGTTTTGGCACAGACTTTTAAGGGGGTTTCTGATGGCTAAAGTCACAACAAAATCTTATAGCTAAATAAAATTGTAAATGAATAAATTTAAAATAAAGGCAATTGTAGTTTTAGTTAGTCGTGGTTGTTCTGTGTGCACTCTTACCACTTTATTCAAACTCCAACATTCCCTGTTGTCTTGTCGTTGGGTTAGTCAATGTGTAGCTCAAATAACATCGAGGGTGGAGTCTCACCTTAGCATGCCATTGTCTGAACCACTGCCCTTTTCCTAGATAACAGGCATACCTTTGTGCACCTGCTGAGGGTGAAACAAGTGTCGTCTCTACATACTATTACCTAAAACTTTGAGTAGAAGCAGTGCAGACTGACAGCAGTGGGGAAGATCAGCTGGGATAGGTAAGACCACATTTCCCTTTCTAACTGGTTTCATATTGATTTCTTTTTATACACAATTTCAGATTTTTCTCTCAGTCCTCTTAATCATTTACGAGCATATTACATAACCGATGGTTGTTTCCTATGCGAGTCAGAACAGAGGAATTATACATTAGATGAAAATCAATGTTAAGTTGAAAGTAGTTACTGCTTTGTGTTGTGTTATAGCTCCCCATTGATGTCATACACAGCTTGGTTGCTACCAGTTTGACAACATATTTACCTGCTTCCGTTAATCACAAAGAACTAAAATGTCGTGACAGTCAGAAGTCTGAAAGGTAGAGTCCAATGTTAATCAGTAAAATAATTGCACTCTTCTGCTGAAGAACACAATGTCTTACTTGTCCTGAAGTGCTGCATAGCTGCAGTGAAGATGTTTGGGTTTTCCCATTTCTTTGTAAATTCACCTATGTTTGGATGATTGAACTGATATCACTGTACATTTATCAAAAGCAATGTAGATTTCCAATTTCTTCTTTTTTTTAATCAAATTTGTAGTAAGCTATGTGGCTTCAGAAGACAACCATGTAACAACATACAGTGGTGGAAAGTAATAGAGTGCATTTACTGAAGTACAACTTTGAGGTACTTGTGCTTCACTTTTCATTTTCGACCGTGTTAGAATTTGGTTCCACCACATTTAAGCAGAATATTAGATTTTCAGCTAATATCATCTGTCAAAACTCTTTCTATATCTGTCAGAAAAATTACTCAGAGGCTAGGTTCAAAATCAAACATATCGGACATTTATTCTTGCAAGAAGGAGCAAATACATGTACACTCAAAGAAGGATGTCCAGCATTGCTCAACGTCACTCCTCCGTAGGGCAGCTTTTATACAGTGTGACAAACAGTTGACAGTCACCCCCATTCCCTTTGTATCTGCTTTCGGTGATACTGAGTTGGTCGCAGGTCACAAGATAAGGACACAGGGGAGTCGTCAATTAAATGCGGAGAGTAAAACAAAAGAAACCTTTCAGAGCCACTTGATGAGAAACTTTCCGGAGTCACTTGCAAATAAGATGACCACATAGAAACTTTCCAGAGCCACATGCAGACAAGAAGAAACTATCTTTTTTCTTTCCATCAATATCATAAATTTGTTTTCCTAAAACAGAGGAATCCACTTGAGATGTCCATGACAGCGATGCACTCACAAATGATTTACACAATTCTCACATGAACGATAAGCTTCCATTGTGTTACCTTATTTACCATTCAAACACAACTCCCTTAACTCCAAACATGGAGGACTTTGAATTAAAAAAACAACCAGGAAAAGCTTTGCTTTGTACTTTGTTGACATCATGTCATGGTCTTTTTCAGAGTATGGCCTCGACCATCAGCCTCCTCCCGGAGAAGCCATTTTTGTGCTCTCTGTGTCGAGACATCTTCACCAGCCCTGTGACCATCCCATGTGGACACAGCTTCTGCTTGTCCTGTCTGTGCCACTACTGGACGCGACATCAGTCCAAATACTGTCCCCACTGTAAGAGACCGTTCACTGACAGGCCCGACCTCAGTGTCAACTGCATTCTGGCAGATGTCTCCGATAACTACAGGAAGTCTCGACCACAAAAAACACCTGATGAGGAAATGGTACCTTTTTGATTTTGTCTGTCATTAAATCACAGGTGATTCAATCTGAAAAAAAAAAAAATCAAGTATATTTGTGAGTGCTTATGTCAGTGTTGCACATTGGCAGGTTATAGATGCTGAGCAAATGATTCAGGAAAGGTTGCAGAAGATAGAAAGACTGAAATATTCTCTTGTGCTTCAAAAGGTGAGTTGAAACCTTTTTAAACAATTAAAATAATTGTAATCTTTGTTGACTCTTCAAAACATACTATTAAATGATGATGATAATGTCCACTCAGACCTCTTATCTCAGAGAGGTGCGAGAGAGTCAGAAGGTCTTCTCTGTCCTTGTAAAGACCATGGAGAAGAATCACAAGGCGGTCGTTGCTGCAATTGAGGAGAAACAGAAAGAGGAGGAGCAGAAAGTAGAAACGCTGGTGAAAGAGATCGAGCAGGAAGTGCGTGAGCTGAAGAGGGATACCAACAACCCTGATCCTCGGATGTCTGATGAGAGTGATGATTCGAAGCAAGTTGCCACGGTAAGCATCTTGTTCCACTCCAGACAACATGATGACAATGGTGAAGCTGTATTGTTATGTTGTGCTGAACATTGTCTTCCCTTAGTCGCCCTATGAGATGAAGGACTGGTCCAAGGTTACCATAGAAACTGATCCTTGTGTCGGGGCCACCAGAAAAGCATTGTCAGACATACTGGAAAAAATAAAGGTAGAAGTCAACAGACTCTCCAAAGCAGGTGAGAAGGTTAACGTTTATCTTACTGTATTTAATCTGCATTTTACAATAAATTCAATGATAGTGATGTTTGGTTTTCTTGTGTATTTTCCTCAGAACTTAGAAGAATAGAGAAATACACAGGTAATGTGCTCTAAATTTACAAGTATATTTTTGCATTCCTTTTTGGGATTTATAAAAAAAAAAAATCAAATGCTTTTTTTTTCTTAGTCAAGGATTTACAGGGTTTGCAGTTTTGAAACCTAAAATATAAGACTGAATCCCTCCGACCCAGTCTCTTATGTTATTTAAGATATCACTACTGTTTGATTCATTCTTGACTTTTTCTCCTCCATTCTTCTTAGTGGATGTCAACCTCTGTGTGAAGACAGCCCACCCCTTCCTTTCTGTCTCAAATGACAGAAAACAGATGAGGCACATGGACAAGCTTCAGGAGGTTCCCGATCACCCCAAACGGTTTGACCGGGTGGCGAACGTGCTGGCCAAAGAAAGCTTCAGCAGCGGGAGGTACCACTGGGAGGTGGAGGTTGGCGAGAAGATCGAATGGCACCTGGGTGTCGCCAGACAGTCCATAAACAGGAAGGGAAAGTTCACCATCTGCCCTGCAAATGGTTTCTGGACTCTAAGCCTGAAGGCTGGAGGCCAATACATCGCCAACACCTCGCCTGTCACCTCGGTGGCTCTGGAGCAGAGACCCCGGAAGGTGGCCGTGTTTCTGGATTACACAGAAGGCCATGTGTCTTTCTACTGTGCAGAATCTGGGGTCCACATTCACACCTTCACAGATAACTTCACAGACAGGCTTCATCCGTTCTTCAATCCAGGTCGCCTGCACGGTGGCAAAAATGAGGCTCCTCTGATCATCTGTTCTAGTATTTGCAGCATCTGAGCCTCATTCCAGTATAAACTCTATCTTTTCAGAATCTATCCAGTCTGGTTAATATATTTGTTAATTTAAAAATCCATTTATAATCTACAATGAACCACTTTTTCCCTGTCAGAACAGTGAACAAGAGGGTGCATAAGGACAAACTCCTCACACTCAAAAACTTCAATGAAACCCATAAACAGACTGAAAAGTGAAAAAGCAGGGTAGAAGAGAAGAGAAGGCTCTCATAAATGAACAAGTGAGACCAAGTTCAATAAGAGGAGAAAAAGGGGATTGCTGAGTTAGATGGATGTGTGGGGCTGCAGGGCTGGGACAGAGGTTGACAAGGAGCAGGGAGGGAGGGCACAGCAGAACAGCAGGGCATTGTGCCCGTACACCAGGCACTGGGAGACACACTCTAACACATTCACGCATTCACACACCAACAGAGTCGTGCACACAAGCGCATGCTTCGGCCCACTGCCACACAGACTCACGCTGGCATCTCAGAGGGCAGCCCCATCTCCAGTCCAGTCTTGGGTGTTGAAGCTGATCGCCCGTCTCCACTGCAGTTCACCCGACCTCTGAGACCGAGCCGCCGTTGCTCTCCGGCCTTCCTGCTGACTGAACTGAACTCTCAGGGCATCCACAACTGATCTACACAAGCAAAGGACCCAAAGACAAACACTAGCCTGTGGATCATCTCCAGGGGGAGCAGTGAAAGCCCAGAATACTTCATTTGAGGTAAATATCCATGATAACACCCAGTGTATCAGTGCATCGGTGACATTTTCAATAATTTCACTAATGCTTTGGCCTTGACTGAAAAACTAATAATAGGAAACATGTTTGCTGTGATTTGTTTTGAATATATCTCAGTGTAAAGGATGCTTGAGGCAATTGTTCTTGTTTAATTGCAATGTTAGAGGCAGGTTTCAATGGAGAGGTCCAGGGAAATCCAGAGGCCTTTTGGGAATTTTGGGCTGGTCAAAAGGAAAATTAGGAATTGTTTATTTCTTTGACTGCAAATACAAAATGTTGTAACAACAGGAGAATATTCCTTCTGGTGTCTAAGATTCATATCATCCATTGTTATCTGCCCTGGTACAGTACAGAGTGTAACTTTTTGTATCAAATAACCTCTCATTAAAGTTTTTTTAGAGATTATTGAGTACATTCTTATCCAGTAGGGAGTAAAACGTATCCCCTCGATGATCAGTGTCATGAGGCAATCTCTGCATTGATCTCATTCTCAGTGGCTTTGATTCATAGTATTGGTAAACTGTGAAAGCTTTGACAAATAGATGATACAGGTCCTCCTGGCCCACTCTACAAAGCTTGCATGAAAGCTGCTTGTGTTCAGAGTCTCCTCATGTTTTTCTGAGATAATCCACTCACCCGGCAAGGCGTAGTTCGACACCCACAGACGTTTCAAAGAAGGCTATTCTCTGTGCTTCTCACTGGAATCCACTAAACATGGGCCTCCCAATCTGTTTCCAAATATTTATGATAAATATATGCTCCATTAGACTTTTCATACTTTGCTAATGTAATGCTAATAAATAACAAGATATGATGTTATATAGGAGTTTTTTTTGTCAGTGTTTTGCTTCACTGTTCATTCCGAGAAAATAACTAAAACTGGTTCTGCTTTTTTTTGTCACTGTCTGAATTTCAGGGTACTCGTCCTTGTCTAACCATAGCTGACCTTATCAACGTCATCCCACACAGACTGAGGATCTAGGAGTGGACCACTGGTGCCTCAGACTGTCACATTTCTCTGTGGGACTATAAGTCGGCCCTGTGCAGCAGAGACTGGTATAAAACCAAGACCAAATCCATCTGATTCTAACAACACCTTTTGCCATGGCAACCACGGGCATGCAGTTGCTGGGCCTCATCATGTCCCTTGTGGGCTGGGTAGGTGGGTTAGTAGTCTGTGCCATCCCCCTGTGGAGGGTCACAGCCTTCATCGGTAACAACATAGTAACGGCTCAGATCATCTGGGAAGGCCTTTGGATGACTTGCATCGTGCAGAGCACAGGTCAGATCCAGTGTAAGGTGTATGATAGCTTGCTGGCTCTGCCCAGTGACATGCAGGCTGCCCGCGGCCTCACCGTCTTCTCCATCCTGCTCTGTGGCCTGGCTCTGGCTCTGGGGATCCTGGGAGTCAAGTGCACCAAATGCGTCGGCGTTAACAGCCTTAAGGCCCGCATTGCTCGCATTTCTGGCGCCCTTTTTGCAATTGCAGGGTTCCTTTACCTTGTGCCCGTCTGCTGGACTGCCCACTCCATCATCAGGGATTTCTATGACCCACATGTGGCGGCTCCACACAAGCGTGAGCTCGGTCCTGCCCTGTACATCGGCTGGGGGGCGTCAGCTTTGCTCCTCATCGGGGGATCTCTGCTCTATGCCGGGTCAAGTCCCCCTGGCTTGGCCGGCTCTCCCACCTTCAGCAGTGGAGAAAGCAGTCCTCGTAGGGCTCCTGCCACACAGGTCAAAGGTTATGTCTAAAATGTCTGAACACCTTCAAGTTCCACAAATCCACCCCAAATGATGACAAACCTATTTTTTCTCCTCTTGAATTTTCTTCTTGTAATTATTTTTTATTTAATGTGTTTCTCTGGTTACCTTTTTTTCTTTGAAAAGCCACAGGAGGCTGTTAAGGGAACATTTAATTTATTTTATCATTTCGTGCCTGATGTCCTTCAATAACCCTTTTTCTCTGTCTGTCAGTAAAATTAAATAAAAGTTGTATCCTGTACTGAGAGGAAACAGTGTGTGTTCACATTTTTACGATTACAAACATAAAAGCTCTTTTAAAAAAAAAACTTGTCAACTGTATGTGTTTACTGAATACAGTAGTTTTTAAGGACAAATCTTTGTTTGAGGCATTTATGTAAACACTACGAGGACTTCTGCTGAATGGAGAAGAACAATAGAACAAAGGGGATGAGTGTACATTTGCTTGTGGTACCATATTGTTGAGAAGTGTGTATGTGTGTGTGTTTTGTCCTGTCTTCCCTCGCCTCTTCCCAGTCTCAGCTGCTCTGTACCAGGGACAAAGACAAATACATGATCTTTCGTTCACCACATAAAAATCCTAATGTTCCATCAAAAAACATTAAGTAAATTAAATAGAGTCGATCTCAAAGCACTGCCTTCATTTTCTAAGAATCACAACAGTTTTTTAAGGCTTTAGTGTCAGTCTCGTTAAGTATCTTGGGTCCTACAACCAATAACAGCGTGTGTGCATGTTTATCTGTTAGTGTCTTTGTGTGTGCATGTCATGTGTGATGTTACAATCTTCTGAGACATTATAATGAAACATTGTTCAGGTCCTTCAGATCTACTTTGAACTCTTTGATCATCCACTGAGTGATACTGAAAATAATTTTGGAGATTTCTGACTTTCTGAAACAATATCTTCTTACCGTGTTAGATTTCTCTCTCTGGATTAGTCACATCATAAATATACCCGGTAAACTATAAATTTGATCATAGTTGCGGAGGCATGCATTGCTCTATTGGTTTCCGGCCGCTCTGTCCGTGGCAGCAGAAGACAGAGCAGCACAATGCCACTTTATAGAGCATTACAGCACCACAATCACAATGGCCACCAGTGTTCCAAGTGCCAGGTAGTGACTCATATATGACCTAATTAGGCCTATACAAATGCTGGTAAAGTAATGCTGTGAATACTGTAAGTCTGTGCTTTTTTTACTGTACAATTGTAGTGGGAAAAACATCGAGGGAGACAAGTGCACTATTTACATTGGAAATAATCAGTGCAGTATTTTAAAAGGGCTTTAACAATGATGATGAGTGTACTAATGATTTATCAATAATATCGTTGACAAGGACCTAAACCATCTACATGAGATATGATGAGTTAAAGACACTTTGATAGACTCTTATGGACATAGCCACTCCGTGTCCAGCTTTTCTACTGTATGATTGGTCTCAATTTACACCTTGTCTCAAGACAGCTCTGTATAAAAACAAACACTAGTGTCTGCAGGTGAAACTTAGTGGCTACAGAGAATGGTTTAAGAAAGAATTTGGGATTCAGTGTTATAAGATAGACATGGATATTGAGTGTGACTGTCTGTCTCTTTCATTAAGTTAAAGAAAACAGAGATACACCCAGAGAAAATTGAAAATGAAATGAATGAAAGAATAAAAGTCACGTGTTTCATGAGGGATTGTAGTGTTGCAATGAAATGAGAGAAAGTTGCAATTTCCCTTGATCCAAGAAGTACGTTTTTACAAAGTTTAACCTGAAACAAACCCTCACAAAGTTAAGCCTCTTATTAAAAAACACAATATCAGCAAAATTGCAAGTACTCATTATTTGGCCCTTGCCAGTGTTAAACTATATATAACTGGAATATACTGCTGCATAAAAAAAATACGCAGCGTTTTAAAGAGAAATCAAACAGTAGGCTGGACAGCATGTGTCAGCCTCTGTGACGTCTCTTCTGTTTCAGCTCTGATCACAATGGTTGCGTATGCACAGAAGAATAAATCTAATGGTGCCAGCAGGACCGTGGAATACATCACTGCAGAAAGGTGATACATTAAGGTCAGGAAAAACAAGATTTTCAAGGGTGTTAAGTTACTCTTTATTGTTGTAGCTGTTTAAAGTACAGTTAACATAACTACATTGTTTGGTAGTTTAATTTACTATATAACAATACATAATATTTTATATGGTCGTTATAGATTTGTAACACTTTTATCTGCAATTTTGGTTTCTCTTTAAAAAAAAAACAAACAAACAAAAAAAAAAAAGCACTTGTCGTTTTACTCATTTGTCGCTAGATGGCGATGTTCCCTCTGTGACGCTGTTCGTGCGGGGCGGAAGTGGGAAGTCAGGAAGAGTTGCACAGCTGGCTGCCAGACGAGCTAACAGGCTAACCCGAGCGGTGAAAAATACCAAGGACCCGTTGAACAAACAAGTCGCCTCGACCGCCGCTTTGAGACTCTTCAAATCCAACATGGGGAAAGGCGGAGGCACATTTGAGAGGCTTCTCGGTGAGTTACCAGCAACGTTCGTCAAGTTAGTAGGTGATGAGCCAACTGTAAGCGAGAGTGCGATGTTTTGACAGCCGCTCTCGGGCGAGCTAGCCTGCTAACAAATCTTGCCGCTATTGTTCGAAGGCCCAGACGGGCTCACGACATTTAACAACCCGACCGAGAAGTTCAGCCGATACAGTCTCGTTTGTCCGTTTTAAGTCGAATCGAAGCGACCTTATCTCAGTCTTAAGGTCGTCTACGTGTTTTTTTTAATTTTTTTTTTTAGTAAAGCTAAAACCTGGTCGCTTTGATGGCGTTCAGACGAGTTCATATCAGTTTCGTACTCGTTATTATATAAACGTTTAACAAGCAGCGATGTAACTATGAACACGTCCAAACATGACGCTGTCGTTTGGGAAGGACTTTCAGTGTTGACTTAAGTTTTGTTTTTAAAAAAAAAACAACAAAAAAAAAAAAACACAACAGGTTGATTAGCGACCTGTCAGACGGATATAATTAGCTACTGACGTAATCTGTATATTATAAAGATCAATCTTATAATGACGCGTTCACTTTACAGCACGTATGCGAAGTCCACGTCAGATGGCTGATAGTTAAGTCTTTTCCAGCTCTAAACTATCCCTGGAAAATCACACACACAAAAAAAAAATCTGTCATACCATGTAGGTACTGCATTAATCACATTAAACCAGTCTGTATGTACATTTTATTATTACTACTAGAAGGGGCCTGGATTAAAACAAGCTGCAGATACCTTATTAATTAATAAATCAGTTTATTTTTATCTGGTGTTTGCTGTGCGGTACTTTGTGCTGTGGTGCGGGGATTTTTAAACAGACTGGACAGGAAATGTTCACAACATGTAAAGCGCAACATCATCTTTGTGTAATGAAGTTCCTGAAAGCAAAACGCACCTCAGGGCCCTCGTTGTGTATTTTGGAGATCGTGCCATATCTTGTGTTTATTTCCATATTGCACAGTTAGTGAGATTACCATAAACCAATTGTGAGGTAATGCTTTGGGATCTCCAGCAGCTTTTCCTCGCTTGGGGGGAAAAAAAATCAAATGTCATATTTAATGTGTAATCGGTAAGACGGTAACGTTTGAGAAATGAGGTTTGATAGTCTTGCATGATAATTATGACCGGGAGTCCACGTCGATAGGATTTTCAAATATTTTATTGGCTGGATCGATGGGAAGATTCTTGTGCTGCGGCAGCAAGTTATCCAGGCTTAGTACGGAAGCATTAAACATAATACATATACATATCAACACTATAGAGCAGAAATATGGATCAATAGAAAATCGACATAGCAAATAACAAAATGTAATGGCTCAATGTAGAGTATAAAAAAAACCTACATAGCTACAGCCTAACTTATTAAAACACTTAAATGCATTCTGATAAAAGGGTATTATCTAGTCGTCATGATGATATACAGGATCATTATGGTCTTATGATGTACAAAGTCAAAGTTGATGTCTGCAGTGTCACAAGGTTCAACAGGTCAAACTTGTTTCTTCATACAGAACCTGAGGCTCTACTGTCATAATAACAGTCGTCACAAAAGACGTATCTGTATGACAAGTAAAAGACATAAGATGGATACAGCGGATATTTATTAATGCCACACCAGCGAACAATGTTTTCATGAAGCCCATAACGTGTAATTAAGGAAGTAGGAAGCTGGCCATCCATCATACTGTGGCAGTTTTCTCGAGCAGAGATAGCGTGTTAGCTGTTTGACAGTCATTGTAAATATTGAACTTTTAATCTGTGTAAATTGCAGATAAAGCCACCAGTCAGTTGCTCCTGGAGACCGACTGGGAGTCCATCCTGCAGATCTGTGATCTCATTCGACAAGGAGACACACAGTGAGTGATTCTGCCTGCTCCCCCCTACGTTCATGGGGAAAGTCCACTTCACTGAATGCATCACTCCGATTGTTCATTGAGCAATATTTGTTTTGTTCCCTGCAGAGCTAAATATGCTATCGGGGCCATTAAGAAGAAGCTGAATGACAAAAATCCACATGTGGCCCTTTATGCACTTGAGGTAAGACATATGTATAATTAAAAAAAAAAAGTAAAGTTGGAGGTAAATGATCATGTAATAATACAAAGAAAAGCCTTGCAAAACTTACATTGTATTATATGTAATTAACTGGAAATGTGTTGGGTCAGTTGTTTTTGTTTTTTTGTGTTTTGCTGCAATGTGTGCGACATGCTGTAATGGCATATAGAAAAATGATGTGGCCTCAATCCTCAGGTCCTGGAGTCAGTGGTGAAGAACTGTGGCCAGACAGTGCACGATGAGGTGGCAAGTAAACAAACAATGGAGGAACTGAAGGATCTAATTAAGGTGACATTCATTTTTATTAGTTAGCTAACCCCCCCCCCCCCCCCCCTCTGTTTATTTTCTAATATACTATCGTCAGTGCCATTCTTTTCAATTTGCTGCAATCTGTCTCCATGTTTTACCTGCATTTTGTTTGTGAAGCTGGATTTAATGATAAAGGTGGTCTGGAGCTGTTGCATTTGAGAAATCAGTGTTTAGGCTATGAAAAGTCAATAAATAGTGAAAAATACCCACCAGCGCTTTTCAGCGCTTCGGCTGACCTTTTCAAATGTCCCCTTTTGTGTGACCAAAAGTCCTGAAATCCAAAGATATTGCGTTCATAATGGTGTTAAACAGAGTAAAACTGCTCATTGTCTTATTATCCTCATATTTTGGTAGCACAAACCAGCCAAATTCTTTTCACTCGAATTAAATCAAGTAATATCTGTGCGAGTATACATTAGATCTCTACCCTCCTTCATGAAAGTAGTAATGAGTGGTAGCAATTTGGAGAGAGTGCTGTCACCCTTTTACACACAAACAGGGGGAGTTGTGAGACCATATTTTGGCTGGAAGCCTTACCACCTTTCCCACCCTCTCTCTTGACTCGATTACTGCTCACTGTTGTGTGGCAACCGGCTACATTACAGCATGAGCCAGCAATATTTGATTGGGTCCTCGCTGGATCATGTGACACAGGCTTTGCAGCCCATGCTGGTTTCATCTTTCTGGTGATGTCAATGCCTTGTGACCGGGGTGTTTTCTCAAAGCAAAGGACTTCCCACCTCACTGCTTGTCATCAAACACAGCCTTGTTTAATTCAGAGATGTAGAAGGTAAAAAACAGGGAGGACTTTTAGCGATGAAGAATTTGTTTTTAATGTGTGGATCCTTTCCCATGAGAAACAGACGGAACCAAATGTCAGAAACAAGATCCTATACCTGATCCAGGCCTGGTCTCACGCTTTCCGCAACGAACCCAAATACAAGGTGGTTCAAGACACTTATCAGATCATGAAAGTGGAAGGTAAGTGTGAATAAGCTGTGTTTGTTCTATTTTTATTGTTACTCACTACTACCTGAAAGTTTAATGACCTAGATAAATGTGTCAACCCCGCCCCCCTCACCCTTGACCTACCATGAATTGAGTTCATGACAAACTTTAAACGTTAAAACTTGTATTTTAATGTGATGTTTTCACAGTTCAGACCATCTGTAATGACTGCCACTGCTTTTTTTTTTTATTTCCCCCCCCCCCCCCCCCCCCCTGTTAATCTTTTCTCAACAGGTCATGTATTCCCCGAGTTTAAGGAGAGTGATGCGATGTTTGCTGCTGAGAGAGTGAGATATTTCGTTTTTCTTGTTTCACTGGCTGATTAAGTTAAAATGATCTGTTTTGTGCTGTAAACATGCAAATGATGACTCCGAGCTGCTTAGAGGAGAGAATGTACATGCACTGATCTGCGGTGGTTTTGTTGTGTCATGTCTGTGGTAACTTGTGACGTCGGCTTCGTTCAGGCCCCAGACTGGGTTGATGCCGAGGAATGCCACCGGTGCAGAGTCCAGTTTGGCGTTATGACCAGAAAGGTAGGCTGGGCTTCCTGTAACTAGGGCACATGGGAGATTTTTATGGTTTCCTTCATTCAGTTAAGAGCAGCGTGAGTGTGCGGAGCGTATGCTCAACAGCGCACGTGTGGAAATTGACCTCGATTGTTTTCGTTCTGTGCTTCTCCAGCACCACTGTCGAGCCTGTGGCCAGATTTTCTGCGGCAAGTGTTCGTCCAAGTACTCCACCATTCCCAAGTTTGGCATCGAGAAGGAAGTGCGTGTGTGCGAGCCCTGCTTTGAGCTGCTAAACAAGTGAGTGGAAACGCCCGAATTAGAGTGACAATGAAGCTCTTAACTGTGAACTTTATTAGTCGACAGCAATAATAGAAAACTACTTTATTAGCTCGGGGCTCCAGACTTCAACGGATTTGTCGCATTTTTCCACCAAAGAAGGGACGCGGGGTTTTTTTTTCTCGAAATATTGCACTTGTGCACCTGCTAAAAGTAAACTATAGGCAAATTGTCTCTGCAACGCCGTAACATTCTTATATCATAGTGTCAAGCACAGGTGCATGAATGCATGAATAATAGCAGCTCGTGTTGGAAGACTACAGGGAACATTTGTTAAAGTGGGTAGTTATAAAATATACATTCCGGTCTCACTCGGAACAAACTGAGCACATCTAAAAGTGTTTTGGCCACAGCTGAGACGTCAGAAAATGATGCAAAGAAGGAAGGGGAAACACAGGAGTCGGGTAAAACAAAGAAATATGTATTTTGGACATGAGCGGTTAGCCGCGTTTCCTGGGCTGAGATATATGAACAGAAGACCAAGACTAAACTGTAAATTGTGCAGAATATGGAAGCTTTCAAATTTCACAACGACCTCATGCAGCACAAGCTACACAGGGACTCCTGTATTGCATTAAAAGCAGCTAAGTTTCCCACAGTTTTTACCCAGTCCAGTTTTACCCAGTTGGTTATCCAGCCTTGATAATATGTCCGTCTCCTTCTTAATACCATCATTATTTTTTGCCAATCTCTGAGAGTAAAGGAATTTAAAACTTGTCTCGGAAAATATACTTTTTTTGTATGTTACCAAAACAGAATCGTCTCCCAAATCTACCACCTGCTCACGATGAGCTGTATGTGCTTTTGGTATGATGTGGCAAGATTGTTTCACTGAACACTGTTTTCTAATAATTTTATGGCACTTTTCTGTTGTGAATGGCTCTATAACAATACAAAAATGGAAATGATGATCTCTGTGGTCATGACTCACTTGAACTTTTGCACAAATAACTCGAAGCGAACTTAGCATAACCTTCTGCCATGATGTGTGTTTTATGTGTTTAGATCCAAATGTTGATTGATATCTTGTACACATTTCCGCCGGATGCATTCTTGTACTGTTTACGGAGAGTTCTTGGTGTTTCAAACCGCTTGGTCTCCTCTGATTTACAAGGTTCTTTTTCTTCCCTGATCCCTTTTCCTTAGCAGCCACCCCTCCCTCTCTCCTCCACTTAGGAAAGCTGAAGCGAAAGTCCCGCCCCCAGGCACTGCTGAACTTCCACCCGAGTACCTGACCAGCCCGCTGTCCCAACAGTCGCAGGTGATGGGCAGAAATATGGCGAGAAGTTTATTTCTTCATCTTTTCATCTAGCCATTTAGTTTATAGACTCTCATCAGTGGATCTATTTACCTTGTTTCCGCTGCGTGGATCTCACCATCGGTCTTCCTCTGTCTCACCAGATGCCCCCAAAGAGAGATGAGGCAGCTCTGCAGGAGGAGGAGGAGCTGCAGCTGGCCATTGCCCTTTCACAAAGTGAGGCTGAGGAGAAGGAGCGGATGGTGGGTGGCACAGCGGAAATTTTTATTTTAGTTTTCACAGCCTGGTTTTAGAAAAGGGAAGAAAAAAAAACGAAAAACGTGACACCTGGTTTTATGTTTACTTACAGCGACAAAAGAACTCGTACTCGATGTATCCCAAAACTGATCCCACCCCAGTGACTTCCTCAGCACCTCCTGTCAGCACCCTCTACACCTCCCCAGTGGTAAGACTCCTCTGCAGGAAAATGTATTCTTTACTCTTCCAAATATTAATAAAATCAGTTTTACGGGTTTGTTTGTTATTTAGCAAATTATTGGAGTGTGTTTCGTTACTGACCAGTGTGAAACCTGCTCGTTGCAGAACTCCTCCGCTCCATCGGCTGAAGAAGTAGACCCTGAGGTAACTGTGCTACATTCATCCTATTAATGTCTGCAATTCGGGAGCAATTCAGTACTTAAGAATATGTCCCATAATTCCAGCTGGCCCGCTACCTGAACAGAACGTACTGGGAGAAGAAACAGGAAGAGGCTCGTAAGAGTCCCACCCCCTCAGCTCCTGCCCCCGTGCCATTGGCTGAGCCCCTTCCATCAATCAGTCAGCCTGTAGAAACTCATGTCCCTGTTCAGCCTGTCAGCATAGTGGAGGTATGTTGAACCCGCTGCACCGATGGCAGATATTAGAATGAATATTTTCATGTCGAGATCAACTTGCACGGGCGAAACGCAAATGACTCTCCCGCTCTTTGTTTCTTTGTGCCATCCGCACTTTCAGCAGCAGTACCAGAACGGTGAGTCCGAGGAGAACCACGAGCAGTTCCTGAAAGCTCTGCAGAACTCCGTCACCACCTTCCTTAACCGCATGAAGAGCAACCACATGCGCGGGCGCAGCATCACCAACGACAGCGCCGTGCTCTCGCTCTTCCAGTCCATCAACAACATGCATCCACAGCTGCTGGACATCCTCAACCAGCTAGACGAGAAGCGATGTGAGTGTTCGCTTTACACTGTGTGTGTGTGTGTGTGTGTGTGTGTGCGTGCGCGTGTGTGCGCGCGTATTTCTGCATTTCCGTCTCTGAACACCGGCTTTCTGTATCTTGTCAGTGTACTACGAGGGGCTGCAGGACAAGCTGGCTCAGGTGCGTGATGCTCGAGCAGCTCTCAACGCGCTCCGGGACGAACACCGAGAGAAGGTGCGCCGTGCTGCCGAGGAAGCAGAGCGGCAGAGGCAGATCCAGCTGGCGCAAAAACTGGAGATCATGCGGCAGAAGAAACAGGTGATCGAATGAATCTCCCCAATGAGAATGCAGATATCGGGACAAGGGCCCATTACAATGCTCACAAGTGTTTCTTCTGAACTGCAGGAGTACCTGGAGATGCAGAGACAGCTGGCCATTCAGCGCCTCCAGGAGCAGGAGAAAGAGAGGCAGATGCGTTTGGAGCAGCAGAAGCACACAATCCAGATGAGAGCCCAGATGCCGGCTTTCTCTCTGCCGTACGCCCAGGTACGCACTGCTCACTCCATCGGCCCTCGGGATGAAACAAATCCCAAGGATGATCTAGTCAGGAAATTCACTTGATATGACAGAAATTGAACATTTCCTTAACAGCAGAAATATAATATCAGAAACAGCAAAACTAAATTGAACTCCTGAAACTGAAAGCAGTGGTCCCAGTCATGCACGTTTGAGGTCTGTACGTGTAGCATTTTTTTTTTTTTTTTATCTCAGTCAAGACTGTAATTGGGATTCATGATGACTGAGAAGGTAGCACATTTAATAAAATCTCCCAGCGTGAATGGTTGTCAGGAAAAGTTGTAGCTGTAATGTTGCATGATTTTAAAAATGCCGGCAGTCCTGTTCTAACTGCTCTGTAATTATAGTCAGACTAATATATATATATTTTTTTTTTCATTTAAAAAAACTCATTTAGGGACCATATTAGCTCTCCTAAAGTCCTTTGAATACATGCTTTATAATATCGGTATGTGCTGTTACGCAGATGCAGTCTTTGCCCCCCAATGTTGCGGGAGGGGTGGTGTATCAGCCCGGTGCTCCACCCAGCTACCCAGGCACCTTCAGCCCCGCTGGCTCTGTGGAGGGTTCGCCTATGCACAACATCTATATGAACCAGCCTGGTCAGACTGCACCACCACAGTACCAGGCCATGCCCGGCCCGGCCACAGGTGAGGAGCTCAACAAGAAGAATACCCTGAAATACTTTCCAGAGCTCCAGAACTAAAACATCCACCATTTTTGGTTTTCGTCACTGCATTTCAATCAGTCATGAAACACTAATGATATGATGCCTTAAATGTATATGATTCGAGTGTGTGTGACTGTCTTTTCTTTTACCAGATCCCAATATGGTTAATGCATACATGTACCAGGCTGCAGGTACCAACGGGCAGCCTGCTCCTCCTCCTGGCCAGGCTCCACCCACTACCAGTCCACCTTACTCCAACTATCAGCCCACACCCACACAGGCCTACCAGGTGTGACCCACCGCCACTTTAATTTTCTGATCATCGCATAAACTACAGGCAAGATAAATGATCATCCCACTGACTGTTGCCTGTGTTTGTGTGCAGAACGTGGTTTCTCAGGCACAGAGCATGCCCCCCATGTCGCAGGCAGCCCCCACCAACGGTATGGGTTACATGGGTTATCAGCCATACAACATGCAGAACATGATTTCAGCATTGCCAGGACAGGACCCCAATATGCCCCCCCAACAGGCGTACATGCCAGGCCAGCAGCCCATGTACCAGCAGGTCAGTCATGTATTATTCACCCCTTCGTTGACCAGAATTTCCGACATACTGCAAGCTGACACAAATGTTCCACTTTCATTATTTCTATTGTTATTTTTACTTCACAAAGCATCCAAGTTAATTCAATCTCCATCCTCACTAAATCTTCCTATTTTTGCACGGGCATTCCTTTCTTGTTAGGTTGCTCCCCCTGGTGGCCCCCAGCAGCAGCAGCAGCAGCAGCAGCAGCAGCAGCAGGCACAGCAGCAGGCACCTCAGGCTGTGCCGGGCAGCGCAGAGGCACAGCTCATCTGCTTCGACTGAAAGCCCACACGCCGCAGGGTCTAACACACTACACCTTCTCTCCTCCTCCGGTCTCTCCCCTCCCTCTCTGGACTCTTGAGGACACACACACACACACACACACACACACATGCGCACACACACACGCGCGCACACACACACACACACATCCACCCCCTCCCCTCTGGAAACACACACACACACACACACTCCACCTCCCACCTTGCTGTGATGTTGTGGCAATGTGAAATATTGTGATGATGTTGCAGAACTGTTGCTCTCCTTGCCCCCTCCCCCACTGAAGTATGGGAGTCAGGGGTCAAAGCTGCAATGGAGGGCACCATAACCGAGACCCTCCACCCTCTTCCTCCTCCTTTCCAGCTGATATGTATGTAGTATTTCCTTATTAAATGAGTAACTGAAGCGCAGAAATAGTCAGCGGTATTGAAGTTAAAATGAATAAGAAAATATGATCATAATTTAGGTGATAAAAAAAGAAAAAAAAAGAAGACACAACCATTCTTTGTCTCATATTTTTCTAAAGCAAAATTTGCATGTTAAATTTCACTTATTTTCTGGAACGAAGGTGAATTGTTGCAGCCTGTTGGGCAGTGATTGAGAAACATCCGTACACGTGCCGTGTAAGAGGTTGTGGGTGTGTCGGTCGGTCGAGAGAGTGACGCGTCCGGAGAGAAAGCACAGTTCAAGGCCTGGAATAAAAGGCACTAACTCGCATCGTCGTCAGGTTCACAGTTTAACATTCCAGCTGTAGTTTTCAGATCATCACTTCCAATACACACAAATTTAGCATCATCTTGTTTTGGGATTTATTTGTTGTGCGCTGCTTGGAATAGTGCGTCTCTTATTGTAGTTTTCTAACATGACAAGACGCATTACGGGGATTGTGCTTTGTGGGAGGAGTGTTAGAGAATTAGCTGCCGGGTTGTTTAATCCTCACCGAATATACTTTCACAGATGGAATCATTTGAATTTTACAGCTATTTACTGTCAAATATGAATACTAAAAGCAGTCCAGTAACTAATAGCATCATGCCTCTCTTTTATTAAACAGACTTGTGTTGCCAAGCATTAAGAAGACATTAAGAAAACTGGAAGATGCATTTAATTAACATCAAATTGCCTCCAGGGGCCCCCCCAGCCTGCTTCCGGTGGGTTGTAATTGTCACGTATAAAGGTATCTGCAGAGTGAGTACAGGTGAGCACTCTTTCTGAAGTCTACTTGACCGTCCAGACTTTTGGAAATGCTTGCAGAGAGATATTGAAGTGCTGCATGCTTGTATCAAACACCTGATCAGTGATTTCTGTAACCCTTCAGTTGCCATCTGTGAACTTCTTTACTCCATCATATACTGATCTGTCTGATTTTAAAGTCATTTTAAAATTATATTTAATAAATATCTCGTTCTTATTGTCCACTCGCTTCAGCTGGTGTTTTATACCCCCCACCCCCAAAAAAAAAGAAAACGTTTGTGACGCGAAAACCTTTATTCATGTAAAGGTCCACATCACATTCATACATATTTCTGTGTAAATCAGAGGGGCTGAAATGATCTTCTACGAGTATGAAGGTCATACCTTTACAGCGACGATTGACATGAATTTGAAATTCTACATGGGTACGTGAGGTTTTCAAATCTCCTTTTGGCTTCTTCAAAGTTTTCTGAAGATGAGGCATTTGTAGAATTCTTCCATCTCGATCTGGAAATGAAACATTACAGGTATAAAAGGAATGTCGTCGGTTGTAGTTAATTTCTGTACCTTTCAGTGTTGCAGTGTGTGACTCACCATCCTCTCCATACGCAGCCCGTTCCCATAGGCCAGCTGTCTGAGCACATCAACATCTGGAAGACCCCACTCTGGATTCCTGTGTATCACAATTTAACATTGCTCACTTTATATACACCCCACCAGCAGAGCCAGACAAAAGGCGCCTGTTGTTATGTAGCAGCTCGGCTGGTTGATTTCGGGATAGCCTTTTTAAATTTAGTATCACACTTCAAAATAATGTGAAATAAACTTGTTACTCATAACGTTAAGCTGTGTTTGGCTCTAAACACGAATGCAGTAAAAAAAATATCAGAAATATTGATTGTATTGTGTGATATTAACTGTTGATGCCCTCTCACGTTTTCCGAAGCTCTTCATCCAGGTGTTCATTACAACTTGGTGTAATGATGCCGTTCACAGCATACACCTGGAAACATTTCAGATTTTGAAAGGTGTCCGTTTTTAAAGTCTGTTGTATCATGTTTTTGTACTTCATGCTTGTGTGACGACACCATAGACTTTATAAAAAATATATCTTGAATGTCCTGCTAGCACGCACCCCATATGTCATCAAAAGGCCATTTTGTTTGAGGATCTGACCGGCTCCACCGAAAACACCCTGGAGAGATTGCAGACACACGGTGTTATTTAGCAAATTCTGCATTTTATGACCCCGGAGTGTCTCGATCACTCGAGCAATTTAGCTCGACACCCTTGGATATTTTGGAGGTGACGAGGCCTACCTGTGCTGTTTTAAAGGAGCT